>NW_026594123.1:0-13894 GCF_907164565.1 Psammomys obesus | reverse complement strand
GAAAAGCCTGGGGGGCATTTGAGTACTTATTGGGAAAGTGTCAGAGGACTCTCCCTTCCCATGGCAACTAAGCTGCTGCTGCTGCTGCTTGTGGGCAGCTTGCTACAGAGTCCCGGCTTGAGAATGTAGCCAGGCCCCCATGTGTGTGTGAAGGCTCTCTCTCTCCTCCCCCCTCTCTTTCAAGACAGTGTTTCTCTGTGTCACCCTGGCTTTCCTGGAACTCACTGTAGACCAAGCTGGTCTCGAACTCAAGAGATCCTCCTGCCTCTGCCCTCTGAGTGCTGGGACTAAAGGCATGTGCCACTACTACCTTGGGGGGGGGGTATTAAAATATGTATATTCCCTCTGTTCTTGTACTCTGGAAAAATGGGATGGCGGGGTGCATTCAGATCTTGCCATGTAGCCCAAGCTGCCTTTAAACTTTGAGTATCTTCCTAAGGCAGGATAAGAAGGAGAAAATTATGGGACATGAAAAAGAAAGGCACACTTTACCCTGGATTCTGGCTGAAGCTTCTTGCCAGCTGAGACCCGAGAACAGCACAGACATTAACTGTGAGGCTGGAGAGGTGGCTCCGCAGTTAAGCGCCCACACCGGGTGACTCACGGCTGCCTGGAACTCCAGTTCATCCAGCTTTGGAGGGCACCTGTGCACATGTGCTGCCCATAAAACCGTGCAGGGACACACACAGATAAATCTCCAGACAAAATCCTGTTAGATGTAGTTATCTATCGTGGGCGCGTGAGTATCTGGGGGTGGGCACACGTGCCATGGCACATTACGCATGCATGGAGGGCAGAGAACAACTTTGTGGAACTGGTTTCCTCCCGCCATGTGGGTCCTAGGAGTTTAACTTTAGGCCACAGGCTTGGCAGTGAGTACCTTTTCCCTCTGAGCCGTCTCACTGGCAGAAGTTATCTCTAATAAGCCTCAACCCTGCTGCATACTGGCTCGTCCTGAAACTCTTTTCTGTTCTGAAGCCAATGACCTGATTATACCTGTGTGGAGGTCCGTGAAAGATTAAAGGAACCTATCAGGCTTCAGCGGCACTTACCTGGAGCTGTGTCTGGACCCCTGTGACCACTGATACTCCTGCCTCAGCACCCTGAGTTCTGGGATTACAGGTGTGAGTCACCATCCTTGGCTATCGATGATGGTGTTGGCAAAGAAGAAAAATCCAAGCCTGGCATGATGTGAACAAAAAATAGATGTCCATTGAGTGTCTTTGTTAAAAGTCCAAGAGGCTACTTTAGTGAGCAGTGTGAGGCGACCTGCAAAAACGGTTCACTGTTCTTTTGAGCAGAAGACCCGCAAAACTGTGCAAATCAAGAGGAGCAGACATCCTTGTCCAGGGTCCAGCCAGATTAGTGTAGTCCACACCCCTCACCAGGAGAACTCTTTGCAACAGATGGAAAACACATCAACTACTTACCTAGTGGTCAGCCATGAAATAATATACATGCAAGCAACATTATACAGAATCAGACGATTAAATATATATGTGTGTATATATGTAATAAAGAAAAAGAGGCTATAAATTTGAAAGAGAGCAAGGGGGATATGTGAAAGGGCTTGGAATGGAAGAGGGAACTGATGTAATTATATTATAATCTAAAAAAGTTATTTTTAAAAAGAGGGCCAAAGCCGAGCCTTTAATCACAGCACTTGAAGCAGAGGCAGGTAGGTAGGTGGATCTCTGATTTCCAGGCCAGGATTTGTTGCACAAAGAAACCCTGTCACAAAAAAACAAAATAAAACAAATAAGCAACAACAAAAAGGTAAAAGACTGTTGGTTATTAAAAAGCAAACTTCCCCCCAAATTCCTCAGATGTTTGACTTACTCTCTGCTCTGCAACACTCTAGGCTTTTTACATTTCCTGCTAATCGAATCCTTATCAATCCATTTTACCAAGGAGACGTGGAAGTTAGTCCAGTGTCTGGTCCAGGATAGATTCCAGGCCTGGGACAGAGCCTGCTTGTTCTTTAATGTCCTCCTAAAGAGCTGTGTCCCTTGAAAGCCTTCCCTGACCTCCCCGACAGGAAGTGACCTCCCAGACAGGAAGTGACTTTCCCAACAGGAGTGTCCCAGATACCTTTGAGTTACAGACTGTGAGCAGCTTAGGCTTAGCTTCCAGCAGGCCTCTCATTCTGCTTGAAGAATCATGCCCACCCTCAGCCCCTTTTTCTTCTGTGCACTTCAAGGGCTGAGAGGGCCAGCCTCCAAACAAGAGATGCACTTCATGGGAAGACTTAAACCAAGAGATCTCCGTCCCTGCCCAGCTGGAAGCCTGAGCATCTATTCCAACCCCAGCAGGTGTGGGAGGGCATTGGGACCAAGCACCAACCCATCCTGGATTCTACCAAATGATCCCTTCCCTGTGTCTCAGTTTCCTCCGTGTCAAATTGAGGAGCTTGGCTTGATGAGTCCTCTAGGTATGTGGGTCCTATAGGAGTGAGTCTTCCAGAAGTTTCTTTTCTCAGGGAAATGTTAGGGATACTGGATATGCAGAGGATCCCCACATTAAAGCTGCCTACTTTACTCCATTCGCCGATGGAGCATCTGTTAGGTGAAGGCAGTTTTTGAGACATAGGGTCACTTCAGAGAATAAGACAGCCACTGGCTTTGAACTTCAGGTAGTGGGGAGCCTGTAGCTTCCACCCACCAAGACTGCAGGAGTCACAGGCCCCCAAGAGCTCAGTGGAGAGGACTGAGGGCTTGGGAGAGTGAGAGATTTTGTTTCCCTTCCAGCTCTGCCCCCTTGGGGTGGGTGGCCTTAACCCTCTCCTTCTGGAATGTTCTCAATGTCTGTGTTCCTGCCAATTCATGTTTCAAACACCACCCTTCAGTAGGTGTGGTGTCACACACCTGTAGTTGAATCAACCACAGGAGGTGTGCCTGGGCTGCATAGTAAGTCCCTGTCTCTAAACAAACAAACAAACAAACAAATAAATACATAGTAAGTCCCTGTCTCTAAACAAACAAACAAACAAACAAATAAATACATAGTAAGTCCCTGTCTCTAAATAAATAAATAAGTAAATAAACAAACAAACAAATAAATAGAAATGAAGGTGCTAGGCATGGTAGCAGAGGCAGAGGCAGTAGGTTTAAGGCTAGCCTGGTCTATATAGAGTTCTAAGCCAGTCAGGTCTGCCTAGTGAGATCCTGTCCTAGAAAACAAAAACAAAAGCTTTAGCACAGTCTTCAGACCTTGATGTTACATACGCATACACCCAGCGCTCCGGAATCTAAGACCGAAGCATCTCTGTAAGTTTAAGGCTAGCCTGGGCTGCAATGTGAGACCCTGATAACCCTTGGCAGGAGCTGAATCTGCTGGCATCTTGTTTTCTGCCTGCAAAGCTTTGGGAAATAAACGTTGTTTAAGGTAGCCAGGTTACAGTATTGTGTTGGTATGAGAGCACTGTCTGACAGGGGTCAGGGTGTGTGTCCCACTGGCCCGGGAGTCCATCCCACTCCCAGGAAAGCCTTGCAGGATCATTTATGGTTAAATATTACCCCATACCCCTCCCTGCCTGCCACTTCCTCTCCTTTCTGAAGATCAAGCCATAAACACCTCCCTTTCCCCTTCCTCTGGGGCTGTGGTCTCCCAGGAGGAGGCACTCATGTGCACTGTCCACCCTCTACTGGAAGCCGCTGGTCTAGGAGGTCCACGGAGTCTAACTCTAGTTAGAGCTACAGGCCGAAGTAGGGACACTAGGCCCTAGCCTCCCCCATAGGTGTTTTGGGGGTGACATCATGCCCGAACCTCCTCCAGATTGTTCCTCTGTGGAGTTCACAGACTGGCTTAATGAGCCCCTCGGGTGCCTGCCTCAAGCCAGCGGCCCTACCTGATGTCTGGGAAACAAAAGTAATTCCAGGAAATGGGTAGCCTCCTTGTACCGGCCTGCTCCATTTCAGACTCTGTCCCCAGGGCTCTCAGAAGCAAGGTGACAGGGTCTGGCTGTCAGGTCCAATTTCACCTGCCCAGACAGACAGTTTTAATGATGAACACATATCAGCGATCCTAGAATCCAGATTCAATGCAAGTCTCAGAAGAGGGAATGCATCTAGCCTGGCATTACTTTATAATAAGGGAAGGGCTTTCTCCTCATCCCAATTCCTTCCCTTCAAACAGCTCTGAAAACTAGGACTGATTTGATCATCCCCAGCAAAAGGATGAGCACACGGAAGCCACAGCTGTTAACCTGGTGGGCAGAGCACCAGTGCTCAGTCGGCTCTTTCAATTCTTAAGATCCAGGCTGGCTTCAAGAGCAGTTTTACTCTGGCCATTACAGACATCACTAATCAATCACGGTACGACAGACACTACTAATCAATTGCAGCCTCTTTTATTTTTATTTATTTTACTTATTCATTAAGGGACAGTGTCTCTTATAGCCCAGGCTAGACCCGAACTCTCTGTGTAGCCATACATAGCCTTGAATTTCTGGTCCTCTTGCCTCTATTTCGAACGTGCTGGGATTGTAGGCATCCTTGATTCTACCCAGATTTGGCATTTTTAAAAAATATATATAAACTTGGAGCCAGGCACAGTGGCACATGCCTGTAATCTCAGCACTCTGGGAGGCAGAGGCAGGTGGATCTCAGTTCAAAGCCAGCCTCATCTACAACATGAGTCCAGGATAGCCAAGGCTACACAAAGAAACCCTGTTTCAAAAAACCAAAGATAAAATAAAATTAACTTGGACATAAGGATTCTTTTGAAGTTTTTATTTTGGGCACTTGAGAGATGGCTCAGTGGTTAGGAGCACTGGCTGGTCTTCCAGAAGACCCAGGTGCAATTTCTAACACCCACATGGCTTCTTACAAATATCTGTAACTCCAGTTCCAAGGTATCCAATATCCTCTTTTGGCCTCTGGGGACAGAGGCCATATATGTAGCACATATATGATCATCTATGTAGTATACAGACATACATGCAGGCAAAACACCCATACACATAAAATTAAGTTTAAAAGAATTTAAATTCTTCTTCTGCATTATTGCTGAGACAGCATCTTGTTTAACACGGGCAGCCCTGCAACTCCCTGTAGACCAGGCCGGCCTCTAACTCAGACTCCCGCCTAGCTCTGCTTCCGAGAGCTGGAATTTAAAGATGTGCGCCCCACGCCAGCTCTGATTGCTTACGCCTGCAGCCGTGCCTCCCACAGCGGTCTCAGAGAGTTTGGAGCGGTCATATTGTCTCAGTTCCTCGGTCAAGCCTCGGAACTTTTTTTATTTTTAGGATTTTTAGTTTTTACTGTGCAACCCAGGTTGGCCCCAAACCCATGGGTGATCCTCCTGCCTCTGCTTCTCTAGCGCAGGCACCACACCAAGCACACCCAGTCCCCAGCCGGGGAATTTGCTCCATCCTACCTACATCCTTCATAGATAAGGAAAGCAAAGTTCAGAGAAGGTGAGTCACCACCTCTAAGCTACACAGCTCCAGTGTGGACTGTGAACCTGGGCTCCCCTAGGGATTACGGGGGCTCCTTCATGCACCCCTATCCCACTTTCCTCCAGGTTCTTTCCCTGTCAGCCTGCCAGTCCTCCCCAGGATACCGTTTTGCTGTCTCTCCTGTCTACCCTCCACGATCCTTCCTGCAGAGAAATGGCTCAACCGGAAGGCAGCTCATGTTAGGAAGTTCCAGCCACGTGAGCAAGCCACAGCCAGGGATTCTGGGCAGCCCAAGGCTTTAGGAGAAACTGAAACTGGGTGTGCTGGGGGCGGAGTGGTCACTGGGGGTTTAAAGAGCCACCACTTCCTTGGGCCTCCAGAGGGCACTGGGAAGGGACAGCCGCTGAGGGGACACCCAGGACCGGATTGAACCTCTCTGTTCCCCACCTAAGCCATGCAACTCTGTGGGAGTGGCGCGCTGCTGACTGGGACAGTGAGTACAGGGGACTAGGAAAGAAACTAAGGGTCTCAGGCCCCCGACAAGGGAGAATGCAGTGAGGAGCTCTGGTCCCAGCTCCACAACATGGTCTGTGTGACCTGGGGCTGGGCTCCGCACCCCCATCTCTGGGTTCAGTTCCTCCTGGGCGTTGGAACGAAGCCTTCCCAGCTCTCACACTGCAGGGCAGCCGCCAGCTTTGAACTGGGACTCTGCATACCTACTTACTCTTGATCCATTTGTTCTTAACTTGCTGCCTTTTCCAGACCCTTCTCTTTTCTCCTCAGTCCCTCAAATAATAGCTTCCTCGTCTTCTCACCAACTCTTTCCCCAGCCTCTATTCTGGTCCTCCGGGGTCTGCAGTTTGTTCTGGGGAGAAGGTAGCTACAACCGAAGCAACATGCAGAGTTCTCAGCAGAGTGGCTGGGGTCTTGCTTGAGGCAGAGAGACAGAGACAGGGTCCAGCTCTGGGCATTTGGCTTCAAGGTTCCACTTAAGTTTAGTGGTCCCTAAGGTTAGAAAGCCCAGAGCCACCAGCTACAGTCCCCGCTCTGTCAGATGGACTTTCCGTTAATTCTAGGCAGCTGCTGCACTTCAGTGTGAGCGTGTAGCTTTGCTGACCTCTTTCTTCTAAGCCAGGCAAATGCTCTTCCACTAAGCTACATTCCTACTTTCTTTGAGAAAAGATCTCATGTGTCCCATGCTGGCCTCAAGCTCACTATGTAGCCAAGCCTGGCCTTGAACTAATCATTCCATTGGGATTACAGACAGGCATCACCACATCTGGCCACTTTGCCTGTTTTCTTTTTGTTCTTCTCTTCCTCCTTCTCTTTCTTTTTATCCTCCTCCTCTTTCTCTTCCTCCTCCTCTTCTTCTTCCCACTTCTGTGTCTTCCTAGCTTAGTGCCTGGTACACAGTAGGTGCTTGACAAATGTTCGTTGAAGAGATGAGGGGATAGCATAGTCAATGCAATACTTGACTCGTAAGCGTGAAGACTTGAGCTTGGTCCCTAGCATCCACTTAAAAAGCTTGCTGGGGTGTCAAGCGCTGTAATCCCAGCACTGGGGAAGAAGAGGCAAGCAAACCTCTACTTGCTGGCCAGGCAGCCTAGCCTTATTGGTGAGCCCAGGCCAATGAGAGACTATGTCTCAAAAAATAAGGTGGGCGCTGGAGAGATGGTTCATCAGTGTGGAACATTTACTGTTCTTGGAGAGGATGTGAGTTTGGTCCTCAGCATCTTCATGGGTCAGCTCACAACCAAACCACCCGTAACTCCAGCTCCAGGGGATTTAACACCCTCTTCCGGTCTCCAAGGGTACTTATGCTCTCATGTACATACATGTCAACACACACATGATTTTACAATTTTTAAATAAGGTGGATGGCTTCTGTTCATGAATGATAACTAAGGTTGTCTTTTTAGCATGTATACACGTGTCTGTGTGTAGACACAGACACATCACACACAACACACACAATACACACACCTCACCATACACACAACATACAACACACAGCACACACACAGCACGTACGCAACACACACAACATCCACACAACACAGACAGCACACACACAATATATACACAATACACACAACATACACAATACGCACAACACACACAATACATACATAACACACAAAACACACACACCACACACACATGTATAAACACATGAAAAGTTAAATGTTCTTTCCGTAAGTGAATACCGGCACTTTGAGATCGAGTTGGGCATGCGTACATGGAGGGTGAACCATGACCCCAGAACCCTCTGCCTCGTGCTCATAGGACCCTGAGGAGTCTCAGAAGCAGCTGAAGAAGAAGCAGAAGAACAGGCTGGCTGCCCAGCGCAGCCGGCAGAAGCACACGGACAAGGCGGACGCTCTGCACCAGGTAGGGATCCTGTTCAAAGGCTGAGTAACTTAGAGAGAAAAGAGTTCTTCTCCTTCTCTTTAAAGTTTATTTTCTTTTATGTATGGGTATTGGAGTTTTGCCTGCATAAAAGTCAGTCCTCAACATGTGTGCCATGCTCACAGAGGCCAGGAGAGGGCAGTAGATCCCCCGGGACTAGAGTTACAGATGGTTGTGAGGCCCCATGGAGGTGCTAGGAATGGAGCCTGGTTTCCGTGGAGGAGCAGCCAGTTCTCTTAACCAGCAAGCCATCTCTCTAGACCCAGAAAAGCGTTTCATTTAGCTCATGGTTCTGGAGCTGGGAAGTCCAGAGCACGATCCAGCATCTGCCCAGCCCCTAGAGAGGACCTCTTGGGGAGGTGTGGCAAAGTGAGGACATGACGTGGTGAGGAAGGAGAATGCCAGAAACACAACCCACTAACTCATGAGTGGATCGGTCCACCCTTCATGGTGGCCTTCATTTCATACTTCAGCCATTCCCTACATTGTCCACACTGTTCCCTTGAATCCGTTAACTCATGAGCAGATTAGTCATCCTTCACGGTAGCCTTCTCCTACATCCTCCACATTGCTTCTCTCCTGAGACTCCAGGTCCCAGGAGGGCAGGGAACTGTCCCATTCCATTCTGCTTCCCATCATCTACAACAGGGCCTGGCAGGAAACAAGAGGCCCCACAGTTTACTGTAGATCACATGACAGCATCAGGATAAAGAGCCTGGAAGCACACGTGAGGGAGGACACGTTCATTACCACGCCTAGTTTTCTGTGCTGCCAGAGTTTGATCTCAGGACTTCATCTAAGCCAGGGGAACCCTCTACCAACTGAGCTATGTCCCTAGCTAAAATGCTTTAAAATATTCCTTCTGGGGCTGCAGAGAGGGCTCGGCAGGTAATGGCACATGCTGCCAAGACCGAAGACCTGAGTTCAACCTCTAAGGTTCACACAGTGGAAGAAGAAAACAGATTCCCAAAAATTGTCCTCTAATCTCCACACTTGCACTGTGGTGTGGATGTGCCCACATCCATATGCATACACTAGACACACACATCCATAAAATATACTCTAGATTTCTGTAAAGGAAAAAGAAATGGCCTTTCCAACTGCAGAAACTACTGTGAAAATGGAGCAGCTGATGGCCTGAGGCTCTTCAGAAGCAAGGCCATGGCCTACACCACATTTTATGCAGCATGCCCTTGAAACATCTTATTATTTTTGTTTTGTTTTGTTCTTTATTTTGTTTTGTTTTGGTTTTTCAAGACAGGGTTTCTCTGTGTAGCCCTGGCTGTCCTGGACTCACTTTGTAGACCAGGCTGGCTTCCAGCTCACAGAGATCTGCCTGCCTCTGCCTCCCGAGTGCTGGGATTAAAAGGCGTGTGCCACCACTGCCCAGCTAAAACTTCTCCTTTTAAAGTGTCTCACAAAAGGGCCTGAAAGAAGTTATTTGAGCTATTGAGACTTACAAGATGTGGAAATAAAATTCTCTTGACATCTCCATCATTACTGTTGCCATAAATGGTATTCAGAAGTACTAGGGTGGAGCAGAGGGAAATGAGGTGCCTCAGAGGGTAAACAGCCTAATCCCCAGAGTTCACACGGTGAAAGGAAAGGGGTTACTCATTATCTTCTGATCATCAGCGTGCCACTACCCGCAAAACGTTAAAAAAGAAAAGAAAGTAAGAAAGAAAGAAAAGAAAATAGAAGCACAATCCTTGCATGGTGGCAATGCCCAGATAGGCTCTACTCCAAGAGGATCGATAGCCTTACAAAGAGGAGACATGGGTGGGCATGTTGGCATGTGCATGTAATTCTAAGGTTTAGAAGCTAGAGTCTGGAAGATCAGGAGTTCAAGGCCAGCCTGGACTACCTACAACTCTCTCAAAAAACAAAACAAAATTGCATGTTGATGACTGGTCTGTGGGTTTTCAGAACCCAAAACTCAGCAGAACAGAGCTTGGAAAATGCTGACTCAGGGGAACCCACCAACTTAGGCAGCAGTACCCTGAATCCCTTATAGTGTCTTATTGGTGCCTTCTGGGGACCCGGAGGCTGAGCCCTGCCGGGTCCAGTGAAGCAGACTCAGTGTATCCAGGGAAAGAACGACATTGAAATTGTCCTTTAAAGCCATATAGAGAGCATCGTGGCGTCAGGGTTCAAAGTGTCCTGGCAGAGCAGACAGCAGTTGTGTGAAAGAAGCAGAATCCAGGGGCAGGAAAGGAAGTAAGAGAGAGGCTTTGAGTCCCCCACAATGCATTCAGATCCCAGAGCCCTGGGAACCTTTAATGGTGACAATCTACAATTGCTGGCACAGGAGGACATGGTGGTACATGCCTGTAATTCCAAAATTTGGGACACTGAGGCAAGGAGGGAGGGCTACAGCAAGTTCAAGGCTAGCCTGGGCTATAGAGTAAGACCATGTCTCAAAAAAAAAAAACTGAATATGGGGATGCTTTAGTGGGTAGGAGCATTTGCTGTGCAAGCCTGAGGACCTGATTTCCAATCTTTAACAGTGAGTTTAAAATGCCACAACCGGGCGTGGTGGTGCACACCTGTAATCACAGTACTTGGGGAGGCAGAGGCAGGTGGATCTCTGTGAGTGTGAGGCCGGCCTGGTCTACAAATTGAGTCCAGGCCAGCCCAAGGCTACACAGAGAAACCCTCTCTCTCTCTCTCTCTCTCTCTCTCTCTCTCTCACACACACACACACACACACACACACACACACACAAAAGCAACACCACCACCAAAATGCTGGGTGTGGCCACCTTGCCTGTAACTGCAGCATTAGAGGCAGAAACAAGCACATCCCAGGAGCTTGTTGGCCAAAATCTCCAGCTCCAGGTTTAGTGAGAGATCCAGGCTCAAGGAAATATAAGTCAGAGAGCAAGAGGAAGAAACCCAAAATCTTTACTTCTGTCTTATTTGTTTACACTGCCCCTCCCCAACCAAACAAAGATGCAGTCCAAATCCATCAAACAAAATAAAGTCACTGAATGGACGGGTGAAGTGATGGGGTGGGGGTGGGGAGGAGAAGGCAGCTAGAAGCCATCTGTAGATCCTGGGTGAGAAGTGGCATTTCTCAGAGGAGCCACAGCAGGCAGCTCTGTGGAGATACTGGGTAAGGGAACATGATGAGTCCGCCAGAGAGGAGCCCAGAGGTTCTGTCTGGACATTCTTTTTTTTTTTTTTTTCTCCACAGTGTATTTATTTTATTTTTTTTAACTTTTATTAGTTACACTTTATTCATTTTGTATCCCCCCATAAGCCCCTCCCCTCCCGGTCCCCCCTCCTCCCCTTTCTGCATGCATGCCCCTCCCCAAGTCCACTGATAGGGGAGGTCCTCCTCTCCTTCTTTCTGATCTTAGTCTATCAATTCTCATCAGAAGTGGCTGCATTGTCAGGGTTCTAGGTTATCTCCACGGATAGTCCTTGGTTGGAGTATGAGTCTCTGGGAAGTTCCCTGTGTTCAAATTTTCTTGTTCTGTTGCTCTCCTTGTGGAGCTGTCTGGACATTCTTGTCCTATAGCAGTGAGTACCGTGCACAGGATCTTGATACTGACATCTCTCTCTCTGCCACTTGCTTCTCTCCCAGCAGCACGAGTCCTTGGAGAAACAAAACCATACCCTGCGGAAGGAGATCCAGGCCTTGCAAGCTGAGCTGGCACGGTGGAGCCAGAGGCTGCTTCTGCATGAACGCCTGTGCAGAGTGGACTGTAGTCCCTGCCCTGCTCTGCTGCCCTCTGGAAGCCCAGTCCAGGCCAAGCCTGCCCCCCATGGATACCACGACAGCCAGGAACAGCTGGACCAATTCCAGACTCCTGGCTCCTCTCCCCCGGCCCAGCAACTCTCTCCTGGTCCACACTATCATGAGTCTCCTGGCCTCCTCCCTCCCCCGCTGCCCTCACTGTCCTTTGACCCTCTCATGGCGAGGACACCTCTAGCCCAGCTATCCCCCAGCCCCATCCTGCCTGCGTCACCCTCTGGCTCCAGCCTGCTAGGGTCTTTCTCTAAGCTTAATTCCCTTTTACCGTGCCCCACAGACCAGCTGGTCCCTCCACAGCCCCTTGGGCTAGAGCAGCCCACCAGCAGGAGGCTGGCGTCTTTCGACTCTCCAGCTGCTCTGGGACCAGAGTGTCCCCAGAACAGAGAGCACTTGCCTGCGCTGTCTGGCTCCTTAGCACACTGGCAGAAGCTGCCGGTGGCCTCTAGCCCACATTCCTTTATGGCCTTTCCATTGCTCTCGTCTGCAAAAGTCCATTTCTAGTCTGTGTAGATGGGGGGTGGGGGGATAGCTTCCCTGGGATCCTGAGGCAGCCTGAGCACCCTGGCAGCTCCCTCCACTTCTACTCTTCTTGTGTGTCAACTGCTATGGACTGTGCAAAGCCATCCTCTCCCTCGGCAGAGGAAAGGATGGTGAGAGGGCCAAGTGCAGGGGCCTGGAACCTGTCTGCAACCTCACCTGTGTCCTCCTTGGTAGCATTCCTGGCCCTGCACAGTACCCGCACACTAACCTCGGCCTCTCCATGGCTCTGGGGTCTGGGGCCATGACAGCTGGGAGAGCAGGTGGGAGCTCTGCAGGGCTATCATCTCCGAAAGGGAAAGGGCGGTCATTCCCGCTCAGCCCCCCAGAGTGCCTCGTCCTCATCACCAGCTGAGACAGTGTGTCAGAAGTGAACTCACTCCCGGATCAGAACACACATCCCGGTGTGTGACAGTAAATAAAGTGTTTTCCTTTTTGTTTTGCTGTGTTGTTGAAGACTGGTTTACACTCTGTTGGCACACACACACACACACACACACACACAAGCTGGGTACAGTGGTTCATTCCTTTCATCCCAGCACCCGGTGAGCTTCAGGATAGTCTGGTCTACACAGTGAGTTTCAAGACATCCAGGGCTGTGTGGAGAGACTGTCTCAAAAAACAAAACCAAAAAGACCCCACTAAAAGTATGTGTCTGAGTGCATTTGCCTGCATGGATGAGTGTGCACGACATGCACACTCGGTACCTGTGGAGGTCAGAAGGGGCCATCAGATCTCCCGGGTCTAGAGTTACAAATGGCTGTGAGCCACCACGTGCTCGTGCCCTCAGAATTGAACCTAGGTCCCCTGCAAGAACAATTGGCGTTAGCTGCTGAGAGAACTCCGCAGCCCCTTTACTCTAATTGTGGAAACCACAGGGTCTTTCCAAAAAGAAAGAGCCGGCTGGGTGATGGATAAACCACCTTCCGGGCAAGACTTCAGTCTGCCCTGGAGCCCATGCGAGGGAGGCAGAACTGACTCCATGAAGTTGTCATCCAGGCTCTCCCAGGCATGGCATGTGTGTATGCCCTTCCACCCCCTATAACGGTGATCTTTTTGTTTTGTTTTATCTTGTTTTCGAGGCAGAGGTTTTTCTATGTAGCCCTGGCTGTCCTGGACTCGCTCTGTAGACCAGACTGGCCTTGAACTTACAGAGATCCGCCTGCCTCTGCCTCCTTGAGTGCTGGGATTACAGGCATGTGCCACCTCAACTGGCAATAATTAATTTTTTAAAGGAAAAAAAAAAGAGATTTAGTATCTCCAGGAAGGCCAGGAATTGGTGGCGCACGCCTTTAATGCCAGGGCTTGGGAGGCAGAGGCAGGTGGATCTCTGAAGTCGAGGCCAACCTGGTCTACAGAGCAAGCTCCAGGACAGCCAAGGCTGCACAGAGAAACCCTGTCTAGAAAAGCAGTGCTTCAGAGAAGCATTCCTCATGGACTGTCTCACACATTGCAGCAGTGGGCGAGCAGCCTGGAGCTGCCGGTGGGACACACTCAGGAGCTGAAGCGCTCGTGCGAGCTTCAGGACTGAGCTTGGATCTGCAGAGCCTGCGCAAAGCCAAGCACAGGAGCAGGTCTGTGGTCCTGTCGCTCCCACTGCAGGATGTGGAGTGGAGATAGGAGCTGCCTCGGGTGCTCCCCACGGGCCAGCCAGCGGGGCATGTGCAGGAGAGGGCAAGAGACCCTGCCTCAGACGAGGGGGAAGGCGAGGACCAACACCCAAGGTTGTCTTCTGACTTCTACGCATGAACACACACATACACCACACGTACATACACACACACAGATAA
>NW_026594122.1:0-1635 GCF_907164565.1 Psammomys obesus | reverse complement strand
CACACACACACACACACACACACACACACACACACACACACACACACGTTTGCTTTTTTTGTTTGTTTGTTTGTTTTCTCGCTCTGTAGACCAGACTGGCCTCGAACTCACAGAGATCTGCCTGTCTCTGCCTCTGCCTCCCATTGATGATTAAAAGCGTGGGCCGCCGCCGCCCGGCAATGGGAAAACTTTTGAAAGAACCAACGTAAAAAAGAGAACTTAAAAGCACACTGCAATCAACTCAGAGGATGCAATGGTGGGACAGGTCCTGAGGCCGCGCCTGAAGCTCGGAGGGTAGATAGATCTCAGGCAGGCTTTAGTTTTTTTGTGAGCGTCTCGCCGGCCTCAAGTGTGCGCATGCGCAGAAGATTTGGCGGGAACCTTCGAGGCTGCGCTTGCGCAGAGCTCTCGAGAGCCTGCGTTCAGAGAGGTGGACAGGAGCCCTAGCCTTTGGCCCCCAGGCGTTTGGCTTTAGCGCCGTGTCCGGAGGGGGAAAAGGTTCCTGGGCTGGAACTCGCGCGTGGCCGCTTTGCTGAGGTGCCGGAGGGCCGCTGGTCGGTGCGCGAGCAACAGAGCGTGGCCGGGCCTGGGCGCTTCGAGGCCGAGGTAAGCGCCCGCTGCCTGGCGTTCCCGCGAGGCTGGCCTTGAGTGGGTTCTTGCCCTTGAGGGAAGTTTCTGGGCCCAGCCCACTCCTCATCCCTGAGGTCACCTTCTCAGGCCTGCCTCGAGGTTTTCCCCCCTGTTGGATGGACTCTGCTACTGTAAGGCCTTGAAGGGTAGGCTGGGCACAAGAGTGTGGAGAGCCGGGATGGCCGTGAGGGAGGCATGGCGGCCGTGAGCCCTGGCCGACTACTCAGCCTCCAGGACCCCCTGACTCCATAAGGTGACCAGCTCGGAGAAGACGGGAACCTTTGTCTTCTGGGCTGCTGAGGAATGTTCTTGAACCGCATCACACCCAGGGTGGTGCCATGTTGTCTTGGATACCTATTCAGCTACCCCCACCACCCTTATAGAAATTTCCAGATAGTCAAAGTGTTCATTCTGCTGTGTAAGCACTCCCTAATCCAGGCTTGTTAGTTCACACACACATCTTGTGAAATATTTCCTGTCACATGCCCTTTTTTTTTTTTTTTTTTTTTTTTCTTTGTTTGGTCATTTTGTTCTTTTATTTATTATTTGTTTATTTGGTTTTGTGTCTTGGAGTCTCGTGGAGTCTTCGCCTTATGCAGCCCAGTCTGGCATGAAACAGCTTATAGCTAAGGATGACCTTGAGCGTCTTCTGATCCTCCTGCCTCCAGCCCCTGAGTGGTAGGATTTAGAGGTATGGGCTACTGATTTATTTACGGGGCTGGAGGGATGGCTCAGAGATTAAGAGCGCTGGCTACTCTTCTAGAGAAACCAAGTTTTGATTCCTAGCACCCATATGGGGGTTCACAACTGTCAGTAACACCAGTTCCAGGAGATCTAACATCCTCTTCTGGTCTCTGTGGGCACCAGGCTCAATGTGGTGCACAGACATACATAGAGGTAAAACACCCATACACACAAAATAATAATAATATCATCAACAACAATAATACTTAAAGGAAAAAAAAAAAGAACTTACTTTCCAAGACTACCTGTTTTCCCCAGGAA
>NW_026594121.1:0-11537 GCF_907164565.1 Psammomys obesus | reverse complement strand
ACACACACACACACACCATTTACACACATATATACACACATACACATACACTCACATACACCATACAAACACAGACACATACACACCACACAGACACGTGCCCACACACATATGCATATAAACACACACATACACACACCATAAACACACATATATACACGAGTACACTCACATACAAACACCATACAAACACAGACACATACACACCACACAGACGCATGCACACACATACACCACACAGACACAAATACAGACACCACACATACTCACGTAAACACACACCCCACAGGCACAGACACACACACAGAGTTTGAAAGCAAAAGCAAGACAGCAAAGCAGAGGATGAGGTGGATTTACCCAGGCACAGTAGTCATCAGGGCTCTCACTGTGTGGCCCAGACTTGCCCAGGTGCTCACTGTGTAGCCCAGGTTAGCCTTATGCTTGCACCAGGCCTCCTGCCTCAGCATCCCAAACACTAAGATTGCAGACGTGAGTCACCGGGGCTGCTGCTTCCCTGCGCTCTGATGGCACATCCTGGGCAGAGGGACAGACACTCCTGCCAGACAGGGGCCGAGAGGGCAGGCCCCGAGCTTCCGCTCAAATAGGAGAGGGCTGTGCAGAGGGCACTGCTCATTTGTCAACCACTGAAGAGCTTCTAAGAGTAAAGACTGTTCTGTAGGGCCAGCCAGATGACAAAGGCCCTTACTTGGCGTTTAGGGTTGATGGCCTGAGTGCCACGTAAAATCGGAAGACAACCGATGCCACAAAACCGTCCGCACGTCTCCACAGGTGAGCTGTGGTGCGCCCCGCCTCCACAGGTCATACCTGCAACACGGTAGAAAAACAAAGCAGAACAGAACGCTTTGTAGATTGTTAAATGGAAGGAGAGGGCGTTTGCAACATCTCAGGCAGAAAAACTCCTCTAGCGATAGAACTGTCACTGTAGTTTGATCCGTGTTTTCTTAAAAACATAAACAGAATGAAAACAGTGGGAAGAGGCTGGGTTCTGAGTGGGGGTGTGAGAGCAGCAGGCGCTCTCTCTGCGTGTAAACACAGCTAGCTGGCTAGCAGGAGGCTTCCGAGAGGCTCAGCACATCCCGAAGTCTGCATGGGGCGCGCTAGTGATCTTTGCTGCGTGACAAATGGCTCCAAAACATAGAAGCTTAAGCACCAAGCAGTTCTTTCTTTTCTTTGTTTTTAAAGACACAGTCTCATACTGTACGTGCGGTAGCTTACATGGGCCTTGAACTCAAGGCCATCTTCCTACTCCTGCCTCCCAAGTACTGGATCACACATGCTACCACTGAGCTGTATCACCGGCTCACGTCATATTTTGTGTGTGGGCGTAGAGTGTGAGCACGTGCGCACACATATGTGTTCTCATGCTTGTGAAGCCAGAGGGTCATTCCTCAAGCTCCACGCGCTGACCTCTTTTCTTTTACTGTGTCAGTGCTCAGGGTGGCTTATTGATTCATCTTAACTTAATTGTTTTTTTCACTCGGCAGCAATTGTATATATTATGGGATTGTGAGCAGCATTTCGGCACAGGTATACCGTGTGTAATGAGCAGATCGGGGTACTTGGCCAATCCTTTGCCTTCCACGCTACCAACTCTCCCTGTGGGAAACATTCAAAATCATAGAAACGATTCCAGGCTTGACCTTTTTTTTTTTTTTTTTTTTTTATGTAGATGAGTGCTCTATCTGCATATACACCTTCAAACGCCAGAAGAGGGCATCAGGTCGCATTGTAGATGGTTGTGAGCCACCATGTAGTTGCCAGGACCAGTCGAATTGTAGACAGTACTCTTAACTGCTGAGCCATCTCTCCAGCCCTCCATGACTGACTGTTTAAAAAAAGAAGAAGAAGAAAAGAAGAAGAAGAAGAGGAGGAGGAGGAGGAGGAGGAGGAGGAGGAGGAGGAGGAGGAGGAGGAGGAGGAAAGCATTGGGCGGGCTGTGGTGGCATATACCTTTAATCCCAGCACTTGGGGAGTTTGAGTTATGTGGATCTCTGAGTTTGAAGCCAGACTGGTCTACATAGAGAACTCCAGGCCAGCCAGGGATATACAACAAAACTTTGTCTCAAAAATACAAGAAGGGGCTGGCGAGATGGCTCAACAGTTAAGAACCCATATTGTTCTTGCAAAGGACCCAAGTTTGGTTCCCAACATTCATGTCAGACCTGAATCAACCACCTGTTAATTCCAGCTCCAGGGGATCTGATGCTCTTCTGAACTCTTTGTCACCTTCTCTTATATGTGCACATCCCATGGGCACACACACACACACACACACCTACACATAATTAAACTTAAGCTTTTAAAACAATAAAGGGCTGGAGTGTGGCTTAATGATAGAGTGCTTGCCTGGTACACATGGAAGCCGGGGTTCAATCCCCGGCATTGCGAACATGTAAGTAAATATGAGTCTGGGAAAACAGATTCATTGGTAAAATGTTTGCTTTGCAAGCATAAGTGCCTGACCTCGATCTGTAGATGTCACCTTCAACAAACAAACACACAAAAAAGGTGGTGTGCTGTAGAACATCCTTCTAATCTCAGTGTTGGGGACATACAGACGTACAGCAAGTCCTGGGACTTGCTGCTCAGCAAGTGTAGACCACAGTGAGCTTCAGGCCAGCAAGAGACTCTGAAAAACAAGGAGGAGAAAGAGACTTGAGGAACGACATGGAAGATTGTCCTCTTGCTTCCACGAGCACACATATGCATGCACACTTGTGCACACTCTACAATCACATACACACAATATGAAGTGTGCTGGTGACAGCTCAGTGGGAGAGTCTCTGCTTAGCCTGTGTGAACCCCTTGGTTCAGTCTTCACTACCAACACACATAAAATTCAGAGAGTGGAATTAGAATGAAAGGAATGATGGCATATACCTGTACTTCCAGCATTGGGGAGGCCAAAGCTGGAGGATCTCAAGTTGGGACAAGCCTGAGCTACATGGTGAGACTCTGTGAGAGAGAGAGAGAGAGAGAGAGAGAGAGAGAGAGAGAGAGAGAGGAGGAGGATCAAAGTCCTGCATGGTGGCACACTCCTTTAATCCCAGCACTCGGCAGAGGCAAGCAGATCTCTGTGAGTTTAAGGCCAGCCTGGTCTACAAATTGAGTCCAGGACAGCCAAGACTACAACAGAGAATCACCCTGCGCGTCCCCCCCCCCCAATAAAAGAAAAGGAATGAAAGAAAAAAAAGAAAGGAAGGAAGGACGGAAGGAAGAAGGAAGGAAGAAGTTCGAATGGGAGTCAGCCATGCAAAAACTTCCCAGGGAGAAGACAGGGAAAGAGCAAAGATTCTGGGGTTGGAACAAGCTAACTCCGTTTGAAGATAAGAAAGGAGACCGATGTGACCTGAGTGCCATCAACACATCAATAATGAGGAGCAAGAGAAAGATGAGGTGAGGCCGGAGCATGGGCCACGAAACCGTGGAGCCTACAGGAGGACACTGTATGGGATGAGCGAGGAGCCCCTGGGAGATTTTAAAGCTGTTATGCTTTGTGGAGGTGGCGTAACTAACACATACACACACACACACACACATACACACACAGTTTGTTTGAGAGAGGGTCTCTTGAGCTTAAGCTGGCCTCAAACTCACGATGTTGCCAAGGCTGGTCTTGACCTTCTGGTCCTGCTGCCTGTCGCAACCGCTGAGATTACAGTTGTGTGCCCCTACGTCATGTCCCACTTTCACCTTGAAACAGCTGATGGAAGCCCGTCAAGGGCGTAGGCAGAGGCAGCAGTGAGCAGACCTGATAATCTTAGTGAATCCCCAGATCTCCCAAACGGTGAAGACCGACTCCCGGGAGTTGTGCCCTGACTTCCACGGGTGTGTTGTCACGAACTCAGACCTGCTCTCTCTTGTTCTTTCTCTGACATATGATAAAATTAATTAATTAAAAAAACAAACAAACAAACAAACAAACAAACAAAAAAAAAAACACCAGAGCTTGAGAGAGGAAGGCAGGAAGATCACCACAAGTTCAGCTCAAGGCCAGCCTGGTCGACTATGAAAGTTTAAGGTCAGCTTATGCTAAGTGAGACTGTACTCAACAACAAAAAAATGGGGTGGGGCGTGGGGGTGGGAACGGAAATGGGTGACTAGGTGGGTGAAATAAAAGTGTGACAAGCCTGAGTTCAGTCCCCCCAGATTCCGGGGTGCAGTGAGGACGGACCCCATTGAAAGCTGTCCCCTCACCCCCCCCATGTGATCTGTGGCACATGGACACCAACCAACACGCACATCTTACACACTCTCTTCCTTTCAGCATGCACATCTCACACATTATATACTCTGTCTCTCTTTCTCTCTCTCCCCCAAAACAACTATGTGTTGACTGACACTCCACACCAAGCCCCATTCAAGGCACTGGGAGTAAGAGAACAAAATCCCTCAGCTGCCTGTGTGAGTCTTGCATCTTAGTGGGCTGAGGGCAGAGGTGAGGGGAAAGGGAGCAGGATGAGGGGTGACAGTGCAGGGGATTTGCAGTTTTAAAGAAGGTGGTGAATGCAGCCCTGGTGGCTCAGGGCTACCTTCTCAAAGCCAGGAAGACTAGGCTTTCTAAGGCTGCCAACCAGCACCTGTGGCTTTCCTTCTTAGGTGACACCTTGCTTTCCCATCTTCTTGTCTCCAGCCACAGCTTTGGCATTCCACAAACACTATTTAGTGCATGCGTGCGTGTGTGTGTGTGTGTGTGTGTGTGTGTGTGTGTGTGTATTGACTGAAATGGAACCCAGGGCCTTGTCCATGCTAGTTACATTCCAGGCCCATGGATACTTCTACCAAAAAAATCACTGGACAGCTCAGGGGCGTCTTGGCTCGACTATTTCCTGGTTTATTGTGTGTGTGTGTACATGTACCTGTTTTGTTTTGTTTTTGTTTTGTTTTGTTTTGTTTTTTGAGACAGATCTCTCATTGAACTAACCAGCCAATGAGCCTCCTAATTCTGGGGTTATAGGCATATACCACTGCTTCACTGCTTTTTATATGGGTTCTGGGTATCCAAACTTAAGTCCTCATGCTTCTGGTTCAACTCCTTCAAGATTCAGGTGTCTTTTTTGTTGTTGTTGTTGTTGTTGTTATTGTTTTTTAATCTGTAAAATATCAATGAAAAGAAAAAGTTTCCACCTACAATCCATTTTTTATATTTGTATATAACATACATATGTATTTGTATATGTAAAATAGATATGTATAAAGTAGAAACATACATTCACTCCTCAAAAAACTAGAGTGGAGCTAGGTGGTGGCAAACGCCTATATTCCCAGCATGCAGAAGGTGGAAGCAGGAGGATCAGGAGTTCAAAGCCAGATTCATCTCCATAGAGAGAACAGGGAGTTTGAGGTCAGCTAGCTTGGGATACCCGAGAGCCAGTCTCTAAAAGAAAACAGCAATAACAAAAATACCAGAACTGTTTATATCAGCAATATTCATGACGGGAGAATGCTGGAAACAGCCCAAATACCTAACACCTACCAACTAAAAGTAGGTAAACTGGAATATTTCACCTGGGCAATGCTACATACGTAGCAATGGCAACATATAAGGTATAATTTGTCTGTGACAGTATGGATAAATCACAAACGTCCACATGAGGGGGGGCGGGGCAGTGGCACCAAACCAAGTTTTCACCTACCAGCCCAATGAGCACTCTTATCTTTTGGAGACCTCAACACAGGGGAAACTGGATCCTTGACTGCTCTGTCGAAGAGAACGTCAGGAGTAGCCAGGATGAAGCCCGGCTGAGGGTTATTAAAGATATTTTATTATGGACTTTAAGGGTGAGGGTTAAGAGGAAGAGAGGCACTCAGCAAGAAAGACAGCACAGAGCTTGTCAGAGAAGCGGCTCATTTTATTGTCTACATAATAACCATACATACTATTTTGGTTGTGTTTGAAGCCACTATCTTCAGAGAGTTGTTATGGAACCTAAATGAGATCACAGAGTGGTTCCCAGGGTTTCTGACAGGATTACAATTGGTACTGTTTATAAAGAGAACAAAATGGTTGGAGAGGTGGTTCCAGAGGGCCCAGGTTCGATTCCTGGTGCCCACATGGTGGTTCACAACCCTCTGTAACTTTAGTTCCAGAAGACCTGACACCCTTTTCTGACCTCCAGGGCTACTAGGCGTGCCTAGACAGACACACAGCCAAACACTCATACAAATAAGAAAAATGTAAGGGACCAAAACAAGAGGTCGTCATTACTGTAAACCAAGCTCAGCGTCTTTCTTGAGATTCCCAGAACATGTTTGGAAAAAGAAACAAAACTGTAGCTGAGGTTATATACTTGCAGGCCTTAAGCCAGTAGAGGAATTTTAATTCAGAACATGGCTGCTCTGGCAAGAGATCACATCCAAAGATGATTCTAGGTCTGTATTATCCGCATGGAATACAGACACACCTTTAATCCTAGGAGACAGAAATAAACAGATCTCTGAGCTCAAGACCAGCCTGGTATAGAGCATGTTTCAGGTAAAGAAAAGCTTACATCCAGTTGTGGTGGGATATGCCTTTAATCCCAGCACTCAGGAGACCAGAGGCAGGCAGATCTCAGTTCTGTTCAGGCAGTTCGGTTGAGTCAGTGAGTCGAGAGTTGGGTGCTGTGGAGTTGAATTTGTGGCAGTTCAGTTCATGGAGTTCAGAGGCAGTTTTAACGGGAGAGTTTTAGAGAGACAGGTTGAAGAGAGAGCAAGCTATACACAGGTAAAAAGAATGAGCCAGGGAATGAGAAGGAGGCAGAAGATTAGAACATATTGCCAAAGCTAGTATGAAGCCAGGCAGAGTAATTCAGTCAGAGGCAGAGAGAGAAGACAGATTGAATCTGTCAGTTAGAAGAGTTTGAGTCTGGAGAGATGGCTCAGAGGTTAAGGACACTGGCTGCTCTTCCAGAGGACCCTGGTTGACTCCCAGCACCCACATGATAGCTTATGCCTGCCTGTAAGTGCAGTTCCAGGGACCCCATACAGACAGATATTCAGGTAAAACACCAATGCTGATAAAATAAAAATGATCTGAAGAAAAAGGAGAAGAGTTTGAGCCAGACCAGCTGAGTTGAAGCAGCCAACCAGAGTTCAGGAAAATGTGGAAGGGGTAAGCTTATTCAGCAGTTTGTCTCAGAGGCTGAAAACACTAGATAAGATTGTATGGAGGCTAGAAGCTTCCAGGACTAGGCCTAGGTTAGCAGACGGAGGCAGTAAGCTTTCAAGACAACAATTAAATCAGTTGATTAAAAGTTACTCTTACATAAGCTATGTGCAAAGGAATAGTATCCCTATGTGAGCATCTCTTACAGAAATGCCGATTGTGCTGCACTCTTCGCTCCTCAGCTGCTGAGAAACTTCTGGGATGGGCGTTCCTTTCCTGCCCCCAGTTTTCCCCGGCTTGCTATCCTGCTTCAACAAACATCATGTTAGACTACAGAGGCCAGACAAAAAGAGGTGAAAACTTGCATGATCCCTTTCTGTTGGTTCTCCTCCTGCCTGGAAGCTGTCTCCCACCAGCCCACAAAGTTAGGAGGGGCACGGGATGAGGAACATGCCTGGAATGGGCTGCAAGCATTGTGCAGAGATCACACACTCTGGTAACCACTGCAGGGAGCAAAGGCTATGTATCCTTTGGGGAGTTGGTGGGGGGTTCCAAGGATCGGTGTACATAATTGGTTGGAACTAGGCACTCAAGGATGCTTGATTTGCAGTATACAGCATGCTCCTGTCATATGAATGAGAACACAGTACCTAATTATCCTATAGGCACAGGGAGGGGAGAGCTAGCAGGGAGCTGTGTCAGAGGCCATATATCAAATGTAGCTAGGGGCATCTGTGCCTAAAGACACTCTCCAGATGAAGTCAGGCAGAGAGAAAGAGGCCCTCCAGGAAAGAGGGAGTCCTACACCTAGTTCAGAATGGCTATCTGGTGTGAGAGAACTACAACCTCAAACAACAGGGTTCCTTTGATATGTTTCTTTCAAGTTCAAGGAAAATCTACGGTGTTAAAAGCTGAGTGAGTCAGGTGGTAGCTCATGCCTTTACTCCACGCACTGGGGAGGCAGAGGCAAGTGGATCTCTGATTTCGAGGCCAGCCTAATCTACAAAGCAAGTCCAGGACAGCCAGGGCTACACAGAGAAACCCTGTCTCAAAAAAAAAAAAGAAAGAAAGAAAGAAAGAAAGAAAGAAAGAAAGAAAGAAAGAAAGAAAGAAAGAAAGGAAGAAAGAAAGAAAGAAAGAAAGAAAGAAAAAGAAAAGAAAGAAAGCTGAGTGAGCAGGTCCAGCTGCCAGACTCTGGGGGTCAAGGGAAGGCCTCAGCAGCTCCATCATGTTCTGCTTCTTTACTTTTCTTTCTCCTTCTTTTCTTTTTTTAAAAGCTTTTTTACATTTATTTCTTGGGAGGGCACACACACACAGTTTCTTTTGCTCACATGTGGTTTCTGCTGCTCGGGCTCAGGTCGTCGGGTTTGGTGGCTTGGTGCTCAGGCTCAGATCATCCGGTTTGACGGCTTGGGCTTTTACTCTCTGAGCCTTCTCATGGCTCACATTCTTCTTACTCTGTTGTGGTTATATGAAAGCATTCACTGTGTGAGGATTCACTGAGCTATATATCCATGACATGTGCTATTTTCTTCTATGTCTGACAAACTTCAGTAAAAATGAGTGTCACAGGGGTATAAACCAGCTCCCGACAGAACAATTGCTCAATAAACGTTAGAGTTTCTCTCCTGCACTGTGTGCGTGGTGTGTGATGTGTATGTGAGGGTGTGTGTGTGTGTGGTGTGTGCCCATGTGGTGTGTGTGTGCATGTATGTGAGAAAGGGTCTCCCTATGTAGCCTAGGCTGGACTTGAACTTCTGGGAGCTGTTTTCCCAAAAGGAGGAGTTAGACATGTCAGTCACCATGCCGGGCTTAAATGATGATTCTTTCTAGACAGTTGTGTGCATACTCGTACATGCAGTTTATACAACAGGAGGGCAGAAAAGGGTGTTGGATCCCTTGGAACTGGAGCTATAGGAGGAGCCAGCATATGGGTTCTGGGAATAGAACCCAGGTCTTCCATAGGAGGATCCAGGGATCTTATGAATGCTCTCCAGCCCCTTCTTGAATGCTAATTCTTAGGAAAGAATGAAGCCAGGCTTGGTGGCTCATGCCTGTAAATGCTGGCACTTGGGAGGCAGAGACAGGAGGATTGTTGTAAATTGTAGGCCAGCCTGGTCTATAAGGTGACACTATGTCTATCCCCCACTTCTCCAAAATCTGGGAGTGGTGGTGTGTGCCTGTAATTCTGGCACATGGGAGTAAGGCATGGTAGTCAGGAGATTGAGGCCAGCTTAGGCTATGTGAGATTCTGTTTCAAAAGAACTAAGTCAATCAATCAAACACACACATGTGCACACACATATAAAAAGAAAAAAAAAGAAGGAAGGAGGGAAGGAGATGAGCATAGTGGTTCTCGTCAGTAGCAGTGTTTGGGAGAGGGAGGCAAGTAGTCTGAGCTACAGAGCCGGGTCTTGTCTCAAAACAAGGACTGGAATATTTGCCTAGCATGTGTCCCATGAATGAAAGGCAGGGAGGAAGGAAGGGAAAGAAACTAGAGGAAAGTGGGGCTGGGGGAGAGAAGCTCCAGTGCCTTGCTGCCGAGTGGGAGTCATTAACGGTCAGAACCACGGACAGATCCGACACTACCTTCTAGGACTCAGGACGGGAAAACCAAGAGGTTCAGGTCTCACTGAGGTGACGCAGATCAGGAAACAGTCAGACCTTCCTTTGGATGAGGGCTTCTCAGTGCCTATAGGGTCATTCCCACCTGGCAGCCAGGAGGGAATTTCCTGCGGACTGTGTCTGAGTGGTCTGTGTGCAGATTTTCAACCCCTTGCAAAGGGGTTTATAGCTCCCAGTCTGCCTAAACCAGGGAATGCTGAAGTCTTCTTAGGGAGGCTTGCCCTAGATCTCACAGATCCAACGGCTGTCCCCACCCTGGAAGACTTTTCTTCCTGTCTGTCATAGGCGTCTGTTTAGCTGGCATGGAAGAACATGGCAGAAAGCCCCAAATTACTTAGAAGCTCAGTCATGGCCAGACCCCTGAATCTCACTCCTGGTCCTACATGCCATGGGTATGCCTGAGCCTTTGCAAGGAGCAGTCTTCTAAAGGGCTTTCTCCAGGTGAATGTGTTGTGTGTGTGTGGGGGGGGGGGAGCATTTCCAGGTGCTCATCTTTTTAGGAATTTCACATTCTTCTTGGGGTTTGTTTTTGTGTTGCCTTCTATCCTATGCAGCCACCGTCAGCAGGAACCACCTCCACAAAGGCAGCCAGCACCTGGAGAGAGCCTCAGAACTGTAGGAGGCCACTTTAAGCAATCCTCTGCTGCCCCATCCCTTGTCTAAGCCACACCTGGGTGGCCAGCAAGTTTCACCCACTTAAGGGTGACCCAGATAATCCAACAAAGAGATGGAGCGATGTGTGGGCTGACTAAATAGCAGTCTGTACTCCGACACCCCCTGCTCCATACCCAGGGCTGCCTTCCTGAGCCAGCCAGCTTTGCTCGAAGTAGCCCTGCCAGGCCCTAGTCCGGCCAGCTGGCTTCCTGGAGCTGAGGGCTGTTGCCTGGCAAATAATTGGCCTTGGGAAGCCCAGAGGGAGTTAAGGAGGGATTGGGGAGGAGCTCTAAGTGTGGTAGGAAGTGAATCTATTAAGTGGCTCCTCCCTCAACTCTAGGGTCCCAGGAGCAACATGGGCAGCAGGAATTCTTAAAGGAGACATGCACTATTTTGACTCTTCCTCTCTCAAGAGAATTCCAGGTCTTCAGGGTATTGCTCTAAAAGCACTACAGGGTAATGGAATCTCTGATCTAACACTCCACCTCTCTCCCTACAAATTCCAAAGGACAGGATTTATCCTGAGAGTCCCTGTGAGCAAAGTATCAGGTTAGGTTTAGTTTTAGGCTTAAAGGAGATAGGATAGCAGGCTGGCCTTGAACTCAGATCTCCCTGTCTCTGTCTCCCTCGACTGGGATTAGAAATGTACCACCAGGACCAGCCTTCTGTTTTTTGAGGAAGTGGAATGGTCTGAAGACTAATGACTGCTTCCCTAAGTCCTTCCATTTTCTGGTTGTTTTAAAATCAGAATATGGAAGCTCTGCCTTAGGGGATGGCAATGGGGATTAAAAGAGAGCGAATACTACGGAGCCTCTGCCTAATGCCTGGCAGAGCACACTAGAGACGCCAAAGCCAAAGTGGCTTATACCTCACTGGACCGTACCCAGCACGGAGCAGGTAGGGAAAAAAATGATTCATGAATAAGTCACAGTGCAAAACACGCCTGGGCATCTGGCCCATTATAGTCTTAAGGGTAAGAACTAAGAAAGGCAGCCTGCCACCGGATTCAGTGAAGGCGAGTGCAGCATTAAGCCTGATGGTCAGATTTCAATTTCCAGTACCCACACAGTGGAAGGAGGCGAAATGCCGCCTGTACACTATCTACACACACACACACACACACACACACACACACACACACACACACACA
>NW_026594120.1:0-4251 GCF_907164565.1 Psammomys obesus | reverse complement strand
TGTGTGTGTGTGTGTGTGTGTGTGTGTGTGTGTGTGTGTGTGTGTGTAAAAGGTCTGAGGCTGATGCTAGGTAGAGAGCAGTAGAAAAAAGACAGCCTTTATTTTGTATTTTAAAGTCAGGGTCTCTCACTGATAGAGCTCAGCATTTCAGCTAGACTGGCTGAAGTTACAGGAATCCTCTTGTCTCTACTTTCCAAGAGCCAGGATCACGGGTGTGCACCACCACAACTGACTGCTCCTGGGGATGATAGAGATCCACACTCAGGGCCTCATAATCACAGTGGCCAGCGCTTGAGACTGAACAATCTTCCCAGCTGAAAAAACAATGTTCTGAAAGTATACTTTCATGTAATGCTCTAACTCCGTCCCGTGAACACCTGACTAATGGATAAGCAGAGATAACAGTGTACAAGTGACACATAATTGCTCAGTTTCAAATTAGAAGGATTTTTCCCAGGGGGGAGCTAACATTAAGATACACAGTTGTGCTCTGCGCTTCTTTTATAACCTTCTCTAAGAATTGTGACTTAAGTCCTATAGTATTTCAGTCTCCTTTTCTGACACTCTCTGTAGATTTACAAGACTAATTCTGCTGGGCCACATGGCTCTTAGGAGTTGAACATGGCCTCATACCTCTGGGTGCTTAGAATCCGTGTCAGTCTGCTTGCTGTCACTGAGGTAGACAGTGAGCGCAAGGGTAGGGCGTTTTATTGTTGTTTGCCTCTCGCTTTTACTGACATGTACAAGCGCTGCCCATGGGCGTGCGCTGGTGCTGCCCTCACCATCGGGACAGGAGGAGAGTCACAGCGCCTTCTGTTCACGTGCTACCTGCTCTCCGGTGCGGGGGCATCTGAGCTGCCAGAGGGGACACTGGAGGAGGCAAAGCCACAGCTAAGACCATAAGCTTTAAAGGGGGAAATTGGTGTGACAAAGAATAAAGTCATAAATGTCTGACCTCAGGAGTTTTGGCTGGTGTTGTAATGTAGCTTATACTTTTGGTAAATCTTGATAATCCGTTTAGGAAAATGAAAATTAAAATGTTTTATAGCTTGCATGTTCTTAACTGTTGTAATTTAGTAGTTTCAGCATTCAGGTATAGAGGAAGGTACAGTCAGTAGGATTATTAAATATATACCAGTGTAATTACACAAAGGGTCCAAAATGCTGTAGAATTAGTTTTATTTTTAGAGTATCTCAGGAGGATGATATTTTCCCATATTAAAAGTATTGACTCAAATTTAAAAATTGGCTGTCTATAAGACAGTTCAGTTATTTCCCACAGAGTTTGTTTCTTTCAAACTATGCAGAAGGCAGAAGAAAATTTTTTTAGAATTTTGAGATATTTTTATTCATGAGGTAAAAGTTTATTTAGGTTTTTATTATTCTCCTGAATAATTTTAAGTTTTAGCATGTAGTTTTGGTTTACAAACCAGAGACTTAGTGAAAAAATTTCCACTGAGCTGAAGCGAGGACTCCGGTAAGAAGACTCCTGGCACCAAGTCTGGCAGCCTGAGTGTGGTCCCCCAGGACCACGTGGTGGGAGACCAAAACAAGGGTCACAGAAGCTGTTCTCTGACTTCTGCTGAGTCAGTCTCAATCTGTCTTGTCTCTATCTCTTCCTTTCTCTGTCCTTCCTTTTCTCCCTTCCTTTCAAATATGATTTTAAAAAAAGAGAAACATCTCCTTATAGCCACCAGTTTTAAAATTTGGTTATTGACCTAAACATCATTAGTCAGTAAAGTGATATTTGAAAAGATAGCCAACATAATGCATAACTTCATAGCAAGCAAAAATCAATTTAAGACATTTTAGTGAAGACAGGGCAGCATTTGCCTGTAATCCCAGCACTTGGGAGATAGAGGTAGGAAGGCTGAAGGCCAGCCTTTCCAGCTACGTGGGATTCTGGCTCCTTCAAGAAGCAAGCTGTTAAATTAGTTTTAGCTCTGAAGTATAAAAGGAGGGTAGCACTGCCACTTCATGTTGGAGGACCAGAGTTCATTTAGAATTGAGTCATCGTGTTTGAGCTGTCGAGAACATTTGGGTGAAGCATGTTTCTGCCCTCCTAGAGATCATAACAAAAATCTCGTCTCTTAAAACTCTGACACATAAAAAACTATAAATTATTAAGTAGTTTAATACTGAAATTCTTTATTTTGTCTTCTATTTAATTTTAGTTTTTACTTTTAATGTACTTAACAGCATTATTAAGACCACTGAAACAGACGAAAAGAAATAAAGTAGGAAACAGGTGTCCTGTTTGATTGTTCTTAGAGCTCATCTTCACCTCGTCTGAAACTCTGAATTGGTATTGCCTTTTTGTTTCAGCATCAAAGCTGGGAGACTCCTGTCCTACATTCCATACCAGCTATACACCAAGCCATCCAGTGCACAAAAGAGTCTCAACTTCAATCCTGTGTGCAAGCCTGAGGATCCTGTGCCAGGTCCAAGCAGTATAGGCCGACAGCTCAACAACAGGGTGTAAGTCTGTGTAGATTGAAGACCAACACAAATGGCCTAGTTATGAGTATGGTCCCTGTTCTGCTGAAGGTAGAAGCAAACATTTTAAAAGCGGGGGCATTTGTTAGCTGATCTTTTAATTTTTTGTGGATTTCTTTATGAAAATAAGTATTATTATCAGCAGTTTTCTACAGAATGTTACTTCCTCAAAAACCCAACTAACTACCAACTGTACTTTGCTTATGCTCTCTGCATAGAAAAATAATTGAAATGATTACATTTGTAGGTTTCTTTTGAAAAAATTAAACATTTGTAATTTTAAGTCTGTAGATATATTAGTTCTTGATTCTCAGTTATTGATATGGAGTGAATCTGAACTTAATTATGTGGTTTTTAAAATATACATATTGTTTAAGTTTTAATTGTAATAATCTTGAGTGTATCGGTTTCAGTTAAAGTGGTATGTTGCCTTACCTTGTTCATCAAATGGTTCATTATCACCAGCCTTCTCTTTTATTACTAAATTGCTTGCTTTGGGAGTTGGATATATTTTTTCCAAAGGTCAGGAATCTAACCTGGGAGGATTCGGTATCACTGCCTTCTGTAATTTTTTGTTTGTTTGTTTGTTCTTGTCACTTGTTATTTAACATAGTCACTAAAAAGTCTATTCAGCTTTTTAAAATGTACTTCAAACTATTAGTCTTCAAAGTAGTGTCAAAAAATATACTAATAACATGAGGAAAACCCACAAAATACGCATCTTTTTTCTTAGACCAGTGCAAACAGAAAATAGTTTCTTCTTCATCTTATTTCTGTTCATAGTTTTTAGAAAGAATTTATTTTTACGGTCTGGCTTCTTAGTACAAATAAAAATAATGTTGCTTGCTTAGATGAATGTCTTACTTTATTTCCTACACAGCTATTGTCCAAATGTGCATTTGCCTGAGGCACCAGCATAGAAAGAGTACATTGTTACTGCTATATTTTCTTGCCAGTAACACATGCATTTTTGTTGGATGTGTAAAGGGTCATAATGTTTTGACATAAAAAAAGACAATTGTCAGAGTTTTGTTTTGTTTTGTTTCGAGATAGAGTTTCTCTGTGTAGCAGCGCAGGCTGCCCTGGAACTCACCTTATAGACGAGGCCTTGGACTCATAGAGATCCTTCTGCCTCTGCCTCCTTAGTGCTGGGGTTTAAGTCCTTTGCCACCATGCCTGATTAGATTTTTTTTTTCGATGCATATATCACTTTGTTAACTTCTGGGAGTTTGGGGAGGGCTGTATTTCTGAGCCTGTGATCTAGACTGCCTTTGGATATCTATGGTGTCTAAATACACTTTGTCTTCCATTGTAACACACGGAGTAGTAGTAAGCCAACCAGTTTGTGGTTGAGTACAGTCTTAAGCTCTCATGCTGACTGGAGCTAACTGGAGTCAGGACTTTAATCCCCTGTGTTGTGGTGTTGGGTTTAATGTGTTAGCAATTGGCTTACATGGAAACCAAATGAAAAGCCACGAGTGGTGACTCAGGGAAAACTTACCATTCATTTTATGAGAAATAGATGTTATTCACATAGTAAAAAGATTGTAACCATTGTGCTGTGGAATTTTGAGATGATAGGTTCTAGTTAGTTTTTAGAAAAAGTTATAGAACCCCACTGGACATGCCTGAGCATACGTGTAATTTCAATACTTGATAAACTCAACAGAAGGCCATTTAACTAGTAGGCAACTTAGACCCTAGTTTAAAAAAAAAAAAAAAGTTGAAAAACATGAAAAATATGTTAGTGTTTTT
>NW_026594119.1:0-2774 GCF_907164565.1 Psammomys obesus | reverse complement strand
GGAGGAATGGGTACAGAAATTGTGGTATTTTTACACAATGGAATACTACACAGCAATCAAAAAGGAGGAAATCATGAAATTTGCAGGAAAATGGTGGGATATAGAAAAGATCATCCTGAGTGAAATATCCCAGAAGGAGAAAGACAAACACGGTATATACTCACTTATATAGACCTATAAGATATGATAAACATAGTGAAATCTATACACCTAAAAAAGATAATCAAGAGAGTGGTTATGAGTCTTAGCATCTGTTTTGAAACGCTGCTTGGTAGGGTCTTTCAGATACCTTCTGCGGTAGACTCCTGTCATACGTCCAATGCACATCCCATTTGTCTTTCTAAGTGAGGATTGATCATCTTACCTTGTGTCTGCTTTCTTGTTTATCTCCTTTAGGTGTATAGACTTCATTATGTTTATTATATCTTGTAGGTCTATATAAGTGAGTATATAGCATGTTTGTCTTTCTCCTTCTGGGATACTTCACTCAGAATGATCTTTTCTAGATCCCACCATTTGCCTGCAAATTTCATGATTACCTCATTTTTAATTGCTGAGTAGTATTCCATTGTGTAAAAATACCACAATTTCTGTACCACAGTTTCTTTATTTATTCTTTGGGTGAGGGTCATCTAAGTTGTTTTCAGTTCCTGGATATTATGAATAAAACTATTTTTTTTGTGGTAGGATAGAACATCCTTTGGATATGTTCAAGAGAGGTAAAGCTCAATCTTGAGGTAGATCAGTTTTCTGAGGAACAGCCACACTGATTTTCATAGTGGCCATAAAATGGAGGAGGGTTTTCCTTGCTCCACATCCTTGCCAGAATGAGCTGTCACCTGTGTTATTGATCTTAGCCATTCTAACAGTTGTAAGATAGAATCTCAAAGTAGTTTTATTTAAATTTCTTTGATGGGTAAGAATATTGAACATTTCTTTAAGTGTTTCTCCACTGTTGAGAATTCTGTTTAGATCTGTACCACATTTTAAAATGAAATTATTTGGTTAGCTGATATCTAGTTTCTTAGTTCTTTATATATTTTGGATATACTCCATATTCCATACTCCCTCTGTTGGGTGTGGACTTCATGAAAATCTTTTTTTTTTTCATTTTGTAGACTGTTGTGTTGTTCTATTGACAGTGTCCTTTGCCTTACAAAAGGTTTTCAGTTTTATGAGGTGCTGTTTATTTATTATCGATCTTGGTGCCTGAGTTGTTGGTGTTCTGATCAAGAGGTTGTCTCCTGAGCAGACAAGACTATTCCATGTTTTCTCTTCTATTGAGTTTAGTGTATCTTGTTTTATGTGGAGGTCTTTGATGCACTTGGACTTGAATTTAGTGCAAGATCTGTTTGCATTCTTCTACATGCAGTTGGACCAGCACCATTTGTGGAAGATGCTGTCTTCTTTCCATTGTATGGTTTTGGCTTCTTTGTCAAAAGTCAAGTGTCTGTAAGTGTGTGGCTTTATTTCTTGTTCTTAGATTTGATTCAGTTGATCAACCCTTTCATCTATTTATTTATTTATTTATTTATTTATTTATTTGGACGATTCCATGAAGTCTTTGTTATGTAAGCTTTGTAATACAGCTTGAAATCAGGGATCATGATAATTCCAGCTGTCCTTTTATTGTAGAGGATTGTTTTAGCTATTTTGGGTTTTTGCTCTTTTGTATGAAGTTGAGTATTGTTCTTTCAAGGTCTGTAATTTTTTTGTGTTGAATTTTGGTGGGGATTGTGTTAAATCTGTAGATTGCTTTTGATAGAATGGCCATTTTTACTATGTGTGTTAATCCTACTGATCACGAGCATGGGAGATTTTTTTCATTGTCTGAGGTCACTAATTTTTATTTCAAAGACTTGAAGTTTTTATCATACAGGCCTTTCACTTGCTTGGTTAGAGTTATACCAAGCTATTTTATATTACTTTGCTACTGTGAATCATGTTTTTTCCCTGATTTCTTTTTCAGTCTATTTGTCATTTGTATATAGGAAAGTTACTAAATTTTTTGAGTTAAATTTTGTATCCAGCCACTTCGATAAAGATGTTTGTCACCTGTAAGAGTTCCCTGTTTGAGCAAACTTTGGGTATATAGCTAGCAGTGGTATAGCTGGGTCTTGAGGAAGCACTATTCCTAATTGTCTTAGAAAGCGCCAGATAGATTTCCAGAGTGGTTGTATCAGTTTACATTCCCACCAGCAGTGGAGGAGGGTTCCCCTTTCTCCACAACCTCTCCAGCATGTGCTGATCCTTGAGTTTTTCATCTTGGCCATTCTGATGGGTGTAAGGTGATATCTCAGGGTCGTTTTGATTTGCATTTCCCTGATGGCTAATGAGGATGAGCATTTCTTTAAGTGTTTCTCTGCCATTCAATATTCCTCTGTCGAGAATTCTCTGTTTAGCTCTGTTCCCCATTTTTTAATTGGATTACTTGGTTTGCTGCTTTTCAGCTTCTTTAGTTCTTTGTATATACTTGATATTAGTCCTCTGTCCGATAAAGGGTTAGTGAAGATTCTTTCCCAATCTGTAGGCTGGCGTTTTGTTTTGATGACAGTGTCCTTTGCTTTACAGAAGCTGTTCAGTTTCATGAGGTCCCATTTATTGATTGTTGCTCTTAGAGCCTGTGCTGTTGGTGTTCTGTTCAGGAAGTTATCTCCTGTGCCAATGAGTTCTAGGCTGTTCCCAACTTTTTCTTCTAACAGATTTAGAGTATCTGGTTTTATGTTGAGGTCTTTGATCCACTTGGACTTTAGTTTTGTGCAGGGTGATAAATA
>NW_026594118.1:0-7442 GCF_907164565.1 Psammomys obesus | reverse complement strand
TATATATATATATATATATATATATATATATATATATATATATATAAAACAGACAATGAATTTTAAAGGTAAGGCTCATGTATTTGAGTGCTTGGTCATTAGGGAATGGTACTGCTTGAGAGGGATTAGGAAGCACAGCCTTGTTGAAGGAAGTATATCACTAGGGGTGGGCTTTGGTCTTTCAAAAGTTTTAGCCAATCCCAGAGTCCTGCTCTTCCTGCTGCCTGTGGATCAGATGAAAAACTCTCAGCAACTTCTTTCACACTGCGTCTACCTGTGTGCCACCACGCTTCCTTCCATGCTTTCCTTTACAAGAGCTGCCAAGGTCATGGCGTCTCTTCGCAGCAATAGGACACTGACTAAGAGACTGGTTTAAAAAAAAATGATGGTATGCAGTGATGTACCAAACAGCTGAAATAAGAACCGAGAAATCATATATTGATTTTTGTCCATATACATTCTTCTAAAAGAATGCAATGTTATGCTTTCCTCTAGGCATAGAAGCCCATGAACATAATACAATGAGGAGGGAGAAATATAGAAATGACAGGGAGGAAAGTAGGCATGAGCGAAGCAGTACGTAATGCCCAGTTCATCAAGCAAGATGGTACTGTGTTCACCTGAAAGCCAAGAAGGATGATAATTCGGCATGTGCCTCGGAACTGGCCCCTGCTTGTGATTTTGATGACTCTCCTGGTCAACTGTGATTTTTGGAGGTAGAAGAGACCCTGGAGGATCTCAGTGATGGACATCAGCATGAAAATCAGGTTTGCAGAGCACTAAAACAACTGAGAGGGGATGAAAAACGAGGAAAAGGGGTCCATCTAGGTCGCTTGGAAGCAAATTTGGCTACTAGAAAGCCTAATAGCAAAAACAAAATGAAAGAGAGCCAGATTCTGTGCTCAAGAGCCTTTAGAAAGCATTTTCACCTGAATGGCAGTTCAACACAGGGCTGGATAACAGGGAGAGGCAGGCAATCCCACTGTGCCAGTGCTCTGAAGGAAGGAGTGCTTATGAGGAGGGAGCTGCAAAGGAGTGACCAAAGTCGCCTGCTCGTGAGGACCATGCAGGGTCACTGGGAACCACACATTTGGCTGTGGATCAATTGGTTCTGTTCTAATATACAGAGTAGCGGGGCTTGGGTGGAGGCTGGAAGCAGTTGTGCCTTAGCTCCTGGTGTCCTCTAGGACTACTGGAGAGCAGTGGACATCAAATGATGAGTTTGGAAATAGAGTGGTCCAGCCAGGACCATCGGAGAGGTAGGTAACAGATGATGGAGTAGGAGCTAGATGGATGCAAAGAGTGGCTCTCACCCACACTGTAACTAAGCCCAAGGAATTAATGAGGTCTCCCTCTGAGACTGTCATAGAATCATAGTTTGGTCCGTGGGGTAGGGATCACAACCACGTAGGGAAAGTCCATACAGCAAAGAATGAGCATGGTTTACTAAGGAGAGGGGAGATTATATAGAGATACCGCTGGAAGTATGGTTAAGAAAGAACAGCACTGATGCCTTTCTTGAATGTGAGCTTGGGCAACTCAGACAAGAGGAACTTTCACTGGAAAGCAGGTTTTAACTGACATTCTTTCATGATCTTAGTATTCTTAAAAACATCTGTATACCTGTGCCAGTCAGCTTCCTATCATTATAGCAAATATTGGAGATGATCAACCAATATAGAGAAAGGGTTTACTATGGCTGGCAGTCTGGGAGGTTTGAGTTCATAATCAGAAAGCTCCATCACTTTGAGCCTGTGGTGATACATCATAAGAGGAGCAAGTGATAGAGCAAAACTGTTCACCTCATGGCAGAAATGAAAAAGAATGTTAAAATGGCCGGGGCCCCACAGTTCCCTGAAAGGCACATCTCTGATGTCCTAACTGTCTTCAAATAACTCTCATCAAATAAGTCCCACCTCCAAACAGCACAAAGGATGAGGACAGGCTGCTTTTTGAGGGATACTCAAAGCCACCACAGTAATTTTCTACTCCAAAGCTAATAAATAAAGTATACAAAGTGAAGAAAAACATCAATGCTTCTTCATAAAAATGTCATATGTTACATGGGAATTATTCCTCTCTCGGGGAGCTTGTCTTAGCCCTTGCAGCGTGTTGTCCTGCCTGGACCTGTTTATCTAGGCTCCTTAGGGACCATACTTGAAAACATGCCTGAGGCTGCTTTCCCTTCTTCAGTCTGGAAGTTACATTATGTAAGCCCTTTTCCATTGAGAAGGACCCATATTAAAAATGTCCTGGTATCTAAATAGTCTCCAGTTTTCCTCTTTTCAAAATAAAGACAATTTTCTGTTATCTGTTAAGTGATTGTATGTGTCAAATTTTAATTGCACTGATCCTTACTATTTCAAGAATTAGTTGAAAGTCGTTTGTTTGTTTGCTTTTTCTCAAATCTGTGGTGTTGTCCAGCAAGTTTGTTATTTCATCATTATAATGTTTGAAATGACAGATTGGAGCACTAGGGAGTTATGAAGTGTACATGGTAAATCCCAGCGTGTTAAACACGGACCAGAGTACAGCACGATGGGATGGGAAACACCAGGGTGAATCACCTGCAATAAAAATGTAAAAGTTTCCATCTGGTGTTGTACTGGAATGTCATTTTTCACCCGGCAGGTGCTGGGGATATAGTGACAAACAGGATGAAGCCTCTCCTGCCCTCAGCCAGTTTACAGTGTACTGGCGATAAGCGGGAGACAGACAAGCAAGCGAGTCAGTGCTGGTGCGGTGCTAATTAACAAGCGCTGGGGGAGGAAAGCCAAGGCCATGGAGTCTTCAGCAAGGAGGCAAGCAAGAGCTCCAGGTATGGAGCAGAGCCAGGACAGGGCTGGCAATGAGGTGAACACAGCATGCAGCAGGCCAGGGTTTACAAATATGCGCTTTACTCCAGGCGTAGCAGGCGCCTAGGCTCTTAAAAGCATTGCATCAGGGGATTCAATCCCACACATTCAAAGTAGCATCTTACCCTCTCTATAGAGAACGCATTAAAAATAAGCCAGGTGAGAGCCACCAGGAGATTTTGCTGTAGACAGATCTGAGGTCACGGCAGGCTTCTCTGGGGTCTTTGCAAGAAAGGAGGAGAAAATGGATGAAATGGGGCTCTGGAAGCTGAGCCGGCATCAGCACGGGGTGAGAGGAGGAAGAAAAACACCTCAACATGGCCAGCCTCTTTGCGTTAAAGCAGGGCAGGTACTGCTGACGGCGCCCTCCAGGGGCTTGCCTAACAGACTTAATGCAATGCCAGGCAGACCATGCCAGATGTGGCATCTAAGTACACGCTGCTCCTCGGGTGGTATGTGGTTGCTTAATTTGAATGAAGGTCTAAATGAAGTTTCCCAGTTGGCTCTGAATTTCACGCACACACACATCCTTTATGACTTTGGCCAATTTGATTCATGCTCTTGGGGAGGGAGAGTCAGTTCTTTAATGATGTGGCCCCTGATAGGTCAGCCATGCTCCAGTAGGTGGCCCCACACTGTAATGTATATGTGTTTACATATACGTATATATATTTATCAAATATACATACATATGCATATGTATATATGAACAGCACAAGTTCAACTCATTGGGTAAAGAAAAAAGAGGACATGAAGTTGGGATCATGGAAGGAAGGTGGAGGGGAAGGAGAAGCAGAAGGATTTGTAAGGGTTCCTTGGTAATGGAAGACACCAAGAAACAAGCTCCTTCCAGACCAACAGCACTGACGCGCATTCGAACCCACAGAGACCACGGCAGCATCCACAGGGCCAGCACTGATCCAAGCCAAATGGGGTCCTGGCATTGAGAGAGGAAGTAGGCATACACACCCATCCCTAACCCAGACGCTATCTCCAACTGACGATGGCTCGCAAAGGTAAAATCAATCCTCTCCAACGAACGGATATACAAACCACACTTAAGAGAGCCCCCATACCCAGCACTAAATAACCAACACAAAACAAACTCAATGGTATTTTTGGAGATTTTTTTTTCTTTCTCTTAACCCTTTGGGTATTCTTACCTTACTTGTCTTTCGCTTGTCTGTTGGGGCTTCCAATTCTGTGTTTTTATGGCTTTTGTGTGTATCTCACACGTGTATGTGTTCCTCACACTTTTTATTTTTGTTTTTTGTTTGATTTGCTTTTTCCTCTATTTGTTTGCTTTTTTAATTTTAGTTTGTTTGTTTTTATGTTGTCCTATTTGTTTTCTTCAGAGAAAGAAAAGGAGGCATAGAGTTAGATGAACAGGGAGTTGTAGAAGATTTGAGAGAAAATGGGGGAGGAGAAACTGTGATAAGAATAAACTGTATGAAAAAAGATTTTCAATAAAAATGTATTCTTAAAAGAAGAAACAAAAAAAAATTTAACAAGTCCAAAAAAAGAACAAAGGATATGAAGTTGGGGGGTGGGAAGGAGGGATGAATGTGGAGGCGTTTGGGGAGGAGTGGACAGTAAATATGATCAAAATATATTGTATGTGATTATCAAAGAATTAATAACGTTATACCAAAAAGCTGTAAGTTGAACTGTGTTAATAAAGTATATTTCCTCTAATGTATAACTTTTTAAAATCATTAAATACTGTTCAATACATGACTTCAAATGACTCATTAATGTACCATAATTTTATTGTTGTTATTTTTTCTGCTGCCCTCTTTATTATTATTAATTCAACTTGTATCCGGGCTGTAGTCCCCTCCCTCATCTCTTCCCAGCTTCCATTTTCTCCCTCTTCTCCACCTATACCCCTCTCCTAGTCCACTGATTGGGGGAGGTCCTCCTCCTCTTCTATCTGACCCTAACTTACTTATCAGGTCTCATCAGGACTGGCTGCATCCTCTTCCTCTGTGGCCTGGCAAGGCTGCACCACCCAGGGGGAGGTGATCAAAGAGGCAGCCACAGAGTTCATGTCAGAAACAGCCCCTGCTCCCCTTACTAGGAAACCCACTAGGAGACTGAGTTGCCTATAGGCTACATCTGAGCAGGGGTATTAGGTCCTCTCCATGCATGGTCCCTGGTTGGAGCATCAGTCTCTGCAGGCCCCCCTGGGCCCAGGGTTTTTTTGGCTCTGTTGGTCTCCTTGTGGAGCATCTTTATTGTTGTTATTAAATATTTAGTTTACAATTAATTACATCTATTAAATGTCATGTTGAACATCTTCGTAAATGAAAGTACTTCTGAGTCACTAACAAAAGTTAAATGTTCCATATATTTCAAAACAAAAGTTGTATATTTGTATTGTATGTGGTCTTGTTTTGAACTGATAATTTCATAGGTTTTATCTAACCCAGAACTCAGAAGACTATTTTCAAAAATCTCATTAGAGTGAGGGTTCATCATGAGGAGGGTGGTGCTGTCTTATTTACATCTTGTCAATTTGGGGTCTTGCTGTTAATAGAGTTGAGCAAAGGGAAACACCAGTTTCTGTCTAGTGTAAGACACTGTTTCTCTTCAGTCCCACCTGTCACTCATACTCATTTTCAGTTTTCCTTGTTAGTATGTTCAGCCTTTCACTAGTGATTTAGCTCTAATTTTAAGACAATAATAGAAAGTAAAAGTAGAAAATTATGAAAAATGACTTTATAAATGTTAGAAAGGAAACAACACTTCAAGTTTGTCAAAATTTTTTATTAGGTCACACAACAAAAACAAAAAAGCCCAGAAAAAAAATGTATTTAAACAACCCATACCATGATGTCATGAATCAGGTTTGGGACATGGGTGTGTGCTGACGAGGCTGCTACAGTGGGGGCTTTAGTGGAATCGCTGAGTCCAACACGGTACAAAGGCCATGGAGACAGACCATGCCCTGAAATCAGGATGACATAGAGAAGGTAGGTGGGACTGCCCATGCTCTGCCTGATGCTCTTCTTGTAGACACCCATCACTCTTCCCCAGAGTTTTAGAGTGAACTCCAAGGAGCTTTGCAATCTTTGTGACATAAAGAGCATATCAGAAGCAACAACAATACCTGTGTGGGGTGGGCCGGAGCACTTGCTCTAATTCTGGTCCTCTGGGGTAATGGCCTAACCCAAGCTAAGTTTCCTCATCACAGACTGATTTTTTTTTTTTTAATAAAGCATGTATACATGCATGGAGCAGATCTAGCACACTATCTGTTTTGTTTTTTGTTTGTTTGTTTGTTTGGTTGGTTGGTTGTTTTTTGGTTTTTTTTTTTTTTTTTGCAAGCATCAAAACAGTAGGCATATTAATGGGCTCACCAGCAAGCCCCATGAAATCTACTGCATGCAAATCACACTTGTCACAGCTTGTGAGCTAGACGTGTGGTGCAGCCCAGCCCTCAACCTCCTCACCACAGAGGGAGGAAAGAGGGACAGGGAGAGTCATAGGCTTGTGCCAGAGCCTGTGCTTGGTCCAGACAATGGCTCTTATATAATGAGCCAATAGTTCCACGGTTAAGTAGGTAGGTTCCGGTCTTCAATTTATGCTTTCATTCCTGTGCTGTTTCTTTGAGCTGTAATGGAGTGTGGTTTGCAGTAGTTAATGAGAAGTCAGGTTGAGCACTGGTGCTGGACTACAGAATACCACCTAAATTTGGAGGGAGTATTTGATATCACTCTGTGTATACACATATAGCCATCAGGCCATGGGGCTTGATTTGGTGCTGTTCCCAAAGAAGTGATGTGCATTTGTGGCCACAACAGGAAACCCAGCTAAGTAGTGCACAATCAGCAGGACCAGACAAGAGCAGGCATTGAGGGACCCCAGTTCTCTGGTGTAAAGGGTTTGAATCCAATGTGATTTACTTCAGTACTTTTCACCCTTGGTTTTGAAACATAAGATCTCCGTAATAATATTTAAGCAAATGGTCTTAGAAAACATATAGATAACATAAACTTCTGTGTCTCTCTCACTCTGTCTGTCACTCTCTTTCTCCCTCCCTCTTTCTCTGTGTGTGTATGTGTGTGTGTGTGTGAGAGAGAGAGAGAGAGAGAAAGAGAGAGAGAGAGAGAGAGAGAGAGAGAGAGAGAGAGTGCATGATTTGAAGTTGCTGTTCCAGGCTTTGCTGCAACCATTAACAGAAGACTCATCCCTTCCTCAATATCTGTGCAAAGTTTTCTACAGATATTCTAATCAGACAAAGTGGACATCATTGCATTTTTCCAGTCAAGTGTTAAGTAGCACAGGCCCAAATGCCTGAAATGCTTTCATTCTTGGGTCCATCATCCATGGAAGAAGAGAGAATGTATCCTGAAGTCAAGCTGTTGGCATATCACTGGCTACATGAATGTGCACATAACCCTGCCTCCAGGAAGAAAATAAATCTTCAGGGAATCCATGCCAAAGGGTGGGGACAAGAAACAAAGGGAGAGAAAATATTCTGTAAGGAGATTGTCTGCCTTGATTCACTGCCAACCACACGTCACGTACAGCTACTTTTTTTTTTTTTTTTTTAGAACTCTGCAGCAAGGCGTTCTGAATTCT
>NW_026594117.1:0-9431 GCF_907164565.1 Psammomys obesus | reverse complement strand
TTGGGAATAAGTCTGTTCATGTTTAATACAGGCAAAAAAAAAAAAAAGCTAGTTAAATTAGTGGCTAAGCAACTCACCAGTGCTAGAGTCAGCCTTAAACTAGCTAATGGTGTTTCTCGTTGATGCTAAATTTTCTAAATGTAGTGATGCCTCTGTGATGATGTACAAGACATTTCCACTTACTAGGGGACAGAGAGTAAATAATTACTGGTACATACACACATAAGACTCATGCATAATCTCTACAGCCTATAACAAATGCTTTCAATGTAAAAAGGGTCGAGTCAAGGATGGACAGAGGCAGAAACGGCAGGATGGTCACAAGGTAGGGTGCTGCTGTGGAAGGCGAGAGCTGAGCAGTGTGCAGTGCTCACCTGCAGATTCTTGGAAGTTTTCTGTAGGGCTTGGAGACACAGCTTTCACTTAAAAATAACTTCCTGGGAGAAGTTAAAAGGAAAGTGACTTCTCTCTAAACTCGTGATCATCAGTAATGTGCTTTGTGTGAAAATATGTGTTAAAAAAAAAGAAAAGAAACTGCTCTTTCGACACACGGATTACATGCTGCCAACATTTAGTGTTAATTTTTGAGCCAATACATGCCATGTACTTTTCTTTCTTAGTGTCCGCAAACACAATTCCTTAGAGTGAACTTTTCCCAGTGATTTGAAGCTGCTCATTTTTATGGTTGACGACATAGTACCATTGAATTTGTTTCATTATGGTTGTAAACGATGTCCATCAACTGACTGGCTGTCAGCTAACACAGAGACCTGTAAGGAGCTGGCTGACAGGACTGCCAGCAGAATCCCCTCCCATATACATGTCAAGGGGTCCTCATGGCTGCCATAGTGGCCAGGGACCCGCCAGCACCTGTTGCACCTTTTCCTTCAATGGGATCTTTCACTACAAACTCAAGGCAGGCCAATGGCAAGAAGCAATCCCCTACTCAGTGAACGAGGGTGTGATTGCCCTTTAAGGGTGATAGGGAATTAGGGAATCTGCATGAGAGAGAGTGGTTCCCAGAGGGTGACTCGAGTACAATGGAGTCCTCTCCTTGGCAGTCAGTACTAGTTTCAGAATATCCTTGGTGGATCTCAATAGATGGGCTTTTCTGAAAGACTAGGCTGTCTAGTCCAGGCTGTCATCCAGATTGTGGCTTGGGAAAAGGCTTCCCTAGCCTCAGGTGGTTAGGATGCAAACTCATGGGAAAGTAAACATCCTGGAGACAGGAATTTGTCCCTGGGGTTGGCTGCATGGGGCCGTAACCACTCTGACCATAGGAAGAGGCTGCTGGTTGGGAGTCGGGGAAACTTCCTTGACCACTGAGGAAATCCTAGGGAGCTGCCAGCATGGGGGGGGGGGTCTAAAAGACAATGGGTTGGGATTTCTGCAGTTCCTCAGGTAGGGACTGAATCAAAAAAAATTTGCCCCATCTGTCCCCAGCCTGCCCAGTACCGTGTTGTCTTTTATTAGTCACAGGTGACAGGATCAGTCACAGCACAGGCACAGGCTCAGGCTCAGTCCCTCTCCCAGGAGTCACAGCTCACTACAATCTGGCTTCAGGCCTCTCCCTGCTTTTGTTGTTGTAGTTGTTGTTTGTTTTGTTCTTGGCTGTCACAAAACTGCCTTGCCTCCCTTTTGTCCTTCATTTCTTTCCCTGTTCTCCCCTTTTCTCCCTTCTTTTCTCCTCCTTCCATTTCCCTCTTTCCTGTCATCCGTCCTTTATGCCCAGTCATTTTTCTACCTGTGCGCTGGCTGAGCAAGACATTCATTCCCTTGCCTCTGGGTAGTTGTGTTTTGTGAAGGCAGAACCCCACTGACGCGCTTCCCCAAGGCCCCTCCTCCTAGAGCTTTCATTGCCTCCCAAAACAGCGCCACCTACTGGGGAGCAAGTGTCTAACAACGAGCCTGTGGGGGATACTGATTATTCAGATTTTAACACTCTCTTATTTTCTTCCTTTCCCTCTTTTCGTTTTCCTCTCATCCACCCCTTTTCTACTCAGGGGGGAAGCCATTCACTATCCTGCTGTGGACTGCTGTGCCCTGTTCTCAAGTAATAAAAGGGCTTCTCCTCCTTATTAACACTTGGTTCTAAGGTCCCCTGGAACTTTCTAGGCCACTGAATCCCTGGAACTGCTTCCCCACACTGCCTACCACACATCACCCTGGGCGTGAGGGCATCGTCGTCTTCATTGTACCAGTTTGCTTTGCCTCCACACGGTCCGCAGACTCCTGAGGTAGGCTGACGTAGGTGAGAGCCTCCCGCCTCCAGAGGAGGGAGCGGAAAGGATCTGCCTCCCAGCAGAGGAAGAGAAGCGGCACAAGATTCCTAAAGCCCTGGGACAGGGGAGCTCCAGAGTGTAGGCTGTTTTCCTCCACAGTCGGTCATTAGTTATTGGCCTTTTGTCACACAGTGTGACATCAGGATGTAGCCTGTGAGGTTCCTGGCCCGGATGCTCCAGGCTGCTGAGGGCTCCGATGCGGGCCCAGCACTGTCAGTTCCAAAAGCTGTCACTGCAGGGAACATGTTCCGCACGCGAGTGCCTCTTTTATGTGCCTCTCTGCCCTGTAAGTAACCCTACTTTCTGGCACTCCGTGCAAATGAGCTGTAACCTGTATCTTTATGATGCCGTAAATACGCAGACCAAAAGAACACACACTTCCCGGGGAAAACCAAGGACATTTTATTCCGTCTTCAAATATATGCACGGGCACTTAAAAGGCTCTTTTAAGTGGTTTGAGTTGAGTGGCACACGGACAAAAAAATCCACTTGATGAATTATAACGACCCAACGACGACGATACACTCAACTTTATTTCTCGGATTTGCCCTGGAGTCATTGCTGTGTGTGTGTGTGTGTGTGTGTGTGTGTGTGTGTGTGTGTGTGTGCGTGCGCGCGCAAATAATAAGCTTTTATCTCAGTGTAGCCCTTCTACATCAGTAACTTGCTCAGAAGTGAAGGAGCCGCCCTTGGTGTACAGCCCTCTTGTGCTTCTCCTCCCCGCTCACCAGACCCATCGGGCAGGCTTCAGCTCTCTGCCAGTGTCACCAACCCTATCACCCAGCAACATTCCCGAAGCGATTCCACAGAGTCAAGTCCTGTGGATTCTGGGCCACCCAGTGCCCCACAGAGTCATCACCCATGGATACAGATATCTGGCTGTACCTCTCACTGTCCGAATGGGCTGTTTAAATACTCAGTGAGAGGATACAGTGAAATCAAGAATTGTTGTAAGAGTTCCAAAGGGTATTAGTAACCAAGGCCCTTACTTGCACAGTGGTGTGGATGAGGGGACGTTAGTGGCATGATCTGGAGCGTGCACCTGCCATCCACACAGGTTTACTGACATCAGAGACGATGCCTGGAGCCACAGGCAAGTTGTCACCAGAGATAATGTCTGCCTTACTCATTCTCCTGGCAGCTTTCATGATGTCACCCAATATCGTAGGCTCCCTCAGTCCCACTGCAAGCAAGGGAGGCCAGGAACATTCTGTAAGGACAAGCTGAGACAGAGCAGGACATAATCACACTCTTAACCCTATGAAGAGGCTGAGGGGGCCCACCCACAGAGGGTCATGTGGCCTCCCCCCCCTGCTCATCTTAAAAGGAGGCCATTTGCCTGCACCCCTGTGACAGTCATACCTCAGGAACTCAGGAGCTGTCCCCTGGCCTTTCCACAAGGAGCCCTCTCAGTCCACAGCTGTGTCCCACATCCCAGTGATTGCTCTTCCTGGCAGTGGGTGGCCCCTCTCAACCTCTTCATGACCTCTGTTCTCTTTTTCCAGGCCCTGCTGATCTTATCTAACTCCTAATTTCTCCCTTTCATTTCTAGAACTGCCAGCTCCAGGCACTTTCTATGAATTGATGTTTTCAAGAAACCTGCAAGAAATGTGAGTTTCCTCCACCCAGTTTAACCTTTCATTTGCTCTCGCTTTCCCTCCTGCTCTCACTCTCTCTCACCAGTCTCAGCTTCAACTCCACCCATTCTCTTCTGAGAACCCATTATGGTCTTGACATGAAAAATGTACTCTGTTTAAAGCTTATGAAATCACATTGTATTTATGATTTCTCTCCTTTTGATGTAGTTAACCATTAGGCCCTGTGAAGCTACAACAGACTCACAGCTCATCTTATACAAACATTTCACTCACAAGTTTACATTCGCTTGCGATTATTTTCCTGCCTCTACAAGACATCCTTTTCATGAGCCTGGGTGTTCTATAATGAATGCTCTCCATGAAGTATTTGTGTTTTCCATGGGTGGTGCTGACTCAGGCATGGGGACTTCAGTAGTCTCTCATAGTCTTTATTCCTAATAGTGTGTCCTCTGAGATTAGGGCTCTCAGCTTAGAATCTCAGTCTACTTATTTTAGTACATGGAGACGCTAACAAAGCTCATTTGTAAATAACAAATCTCTCTAGGAATGCAGGGATCTATTCATCTGCCTGGTTTTATTGAACTAGAGTCAATGATTCTGATTTTATTGAAATAGATATTTATTGATTCAGATTGTTCTGGGAATATTTTAATACTATGGTAGCACTTTTCACTCAGATATAACTCCTTGGGAGCCCTATATGGAATGTATCCAGAAGCCTGGCAGTCACACACACACACACACACACACACACACACACACACACACAAGTCGCAGGGGGCCAGGACAAGCCTTAGAGGTCTGCTTAGAGCTTTTAGCCCCTAAAGCTACCTTGACAGGTAAGTAAGCAGATATCCGAGACCTGCCAAGGTGACCTGATTTAAAGAACATAGCAAATCGACATGAGCCAGGGCTTTAGATAGGCCTTTGAAGCAGAGTTGAGATCTTGTGCCTAGATGCACTGCGATACAGAAGTCTGTTAGGACTAGTTAGGCTTTAGGTGTGCATCTTAAACGCCCAAGTGTAAAGTCTTGGTTACCAGGGGCCTCTGCTGCTCATGGAGATAATGGGGGGGGGGACCCTTAGGAGGTAGGGTATAGTGAGAAGGAGGTGTAGATCATGGGGACTATGCCCCTGAAGGCAGTATCAGGATTACACCCATGGAGGCAGTGTTAGGACCCTGGTCCCTTCCTATCTCTTGCTTTGCTTCTTGGTGGCCAGGAAATGAGCAGCTCCCTCTGCCACACAGTCCCAAAGCAATAAACTTCTTTACCACAGACCCCAAGAGATCAGCTGACCATGGACTGACCTTCCAAACCGTGAATCAATAAAAACCTTTCCTCCTTTTAAGTTGATTACTTCTGGTATTTTGTTACAGTGATACAACAAAGTCTACAAACTCAAAGCCTAGTTACCATTAGGGTGATATTTGAAGATGAAACCTTTAGGAAGTAATTCGTTCATAACTGGGGTTGACGACTTTACCAAAGAGGTCCAAGGAAGTGGGGTAAAATTTTAAATTTATTTTTTCATGTGTGGACAGAACAAGAAGAGAATGAGACCTTATCAGACATCAAACCTACTGTTACCTTAATCTTAGACTCCAAGACTCCAGACTATGAGCAAACAAACAAACAAAAAGCAAAAACAAACAAACAAACAAACAAAAAAAAAACCCTATGTTTAGATATCACCCAGAGTAAAACATTATAGCCAGAGGGTGGCTTGAGATAGTCTCTTTCCCTTCCAAGGCAGTGGTTCTGAGGCTGTGCAGATAACATTGCCTGCTGCTTTGAGGTCCTGGAGAAACTGTCATCTATACTGCCCCTTGAGACCTCCTGCAAGGCACTACGTGGGCCAAGAGGACTTCAGAGTGGAGCAGCCCACGCTGCATGGCTGCCGCTTCATGCGCTCAGTATATTCTACAACTGCTATAATCCGTTTGGAGTAGTGCCTGCTTTGGCCATGTTCTGGGTCCCTTCGTGAACAATCAAGGGCAAACTGAAGCCCCACAAATGGCAACGAGCCAGACCCTTCCCTATGAAGATCAATAACTGAGCCATCTAAAGCAAGAGTACATTGAAAAGTGAAGCGGTGGTGTCCCTTGATGCATTTAGAGTCATGAGAAATCTTGTTAATTGCTTATTTGATTAAATTTTTTACTGTTCCGTTCGGCATCAGAGAGAGCAGGCCCTGGCTCCGCCCATCCAGTTAATTACAGGCCAGCACAGAAACTGCCTCTAAAACCTCGGATCTAGAAATTAATTTGAAGGCAAAAGACAGAACATAAATAAAGGAGATAAACAGACCTGAGTTTGTCACACTTGTTTTCCTCTGGCCTGTTTACACTGTTTATGGCACTGCTATAAAATCCACTCCTAATAACTCTGCCTATCAAAAGCTAATAGGGCCCAGCAGTATTACTGTGGCCAAATTTGAAAGACTCCTCTGCATAAGGGCCCCTGAAACCTCCATGTGGAGGGTAAACCTTCAGGTTTCTCTTGTGCAAGACGGTGTACGAAGAAAGAAAGACTACCTTGGGATGCGTTACATCTTTGAGGACTTTACCTGTTTCCTCACATACTGCTTTATTGGTTACCATTGTGCTTTATTGGTTACCATTGGTTACCATATGGAGAGCTTGGGCTTGACATCCTGGGGACCTGTTTGGGTTTTCTAAGGCAGTTTACAGATCATTCTAAGAGCAGACTAAGATGACTTCTGTAACAGGGGTATAAGCATCAAGTTCTGAGGAGACAGAAGAGAAAAGGAATTCACTGATCTTGGCCACAGGAATTTTATTACCCGCATCTGTATGAAAACTAAACACCCCAAGCGGATTACAAAGGCGTTCTGGAGAAAATGGTCTTGAGTCTTGACTAAGAAGCTCTGACGGGTTGACATGTGAAAGGAAGAACAGAAGGCAGTGAAGAGGCCCTCAGAGTTGCAGGCTGTGCATACATAAATCCACAGAGCAGAGAGAGCACCCTTCCACATGGGCACACAGACAGGAGACTGACAATTGTTGGAGCCCCGATCTCAGTTACTGAGCCCGGGAGAAGAACTGCTCCTTTTCATTGACCTGGTCTGTACTTTATGTTGCTAGCAGAGGTTAATTAGCAATGAATGAGAGGGTTACCTGCTTTCAGCTGCAGACCATTAGTTTTGGCACAAATACTAACTATAAGAAAGCAACTGAGACGACCGGCCTGGGTTGCAATCCCAGCGCCTGTAGCTTTACCAGATGGGACTGAAACACATCACTCCCTCACTCGGCACTTCCACTTCTCCATCTTTGAAAGGAGGGTACTGATAGCCCGGGACTATAGTGAATGCTATGAGGTAATACATCTGTGAGGCTATTCTTGGTTGTCAAGTTGACTACATCTGGAATTAACTAAAACCCAAGCAGTTAGGGTACACCCATGAGGGACTAATATTTTTCTTAATTAAATCGTTTGAAAGAACCACTTTTAGTCTGAATCTTTCGAGGTGGGAAGATATGCCTTCAATTCAGATATTTTGAGGTGAGAAGATCCAACTTTAATCTGAGCCACACCTTCTGCTGGCAGGCTATATATAAAGCACATGGAAAAGAGAAGCTGGCTCTTTTTGCCTGCTCGCTCTCACTGGCATGTCCATTCCTTCACTGGTACTAGAGCCTATTGCTTCAGGATTCTGATGGCTACTGAAGAGCAGTTGAGACAGCCAGACTTATTGGACTGAACAACTACTGGATTCTTGGACCTTCCATTGGTAGACAGCCATTGTTGGACTTGCTGAGCCACAGCCCATAAGCCATTCTAATAAATGTGTGTGTGTTATTATGTGTGTGCAAGTGTATATGTATATTCATTTTATAAGTTCTGTTCCTCTAGAGAACCCTAATGCAATAACTAAGGACTCAGAGGGGCCTGGTGCACAGTGAGTGGGATTGCCACTGCTCTCTGTGTGGAACAAGGGGACCCAGCCATCCCCTGATACTGTCACTGGCGGACTACTATTTCTGATTATGTCAGCTAGGTAGTGCTGTTGGGACCACCACTGTCTCTGGCATCCATATAGTCAGTCTGCCAGGTTGCCAGGCATGAGTAGAATCTGGGAATTCTTGGAATTTCTCAGAATGCCAAGCACTGTGCATCTTCCAGAGATTGAGTTAATAGTCTTTCCTTGGTATCTATGGAAGATTTGATCCAGAATTTTCCAGGATGACACATAAAATGACACATTGCTTTTATGTCAACTATGTTCTCTTTTTTTTTTCAAACATGTTTTGTTTCAAGTTGTTGATGTTGTGTAAGTCCTGTGTGAAGGTTGTTATACTGCTCTGTTTAATAACTAATGCCCAAGACAAGTACCTGCTTAGTACAGATACAGCTATTGCATGTGTAACTATGTAATACATGACCCAAAGTTGTTGAATGCACGGATTTAAAGGCTGGAGGCATTTCACAAGGTAGACATGACAGTGTTAGCTTGTACTCAGAGCAGAACAAATCAACCAGGGATGTTGGCTAGATGTCTGAGAAACAAAGAAATTGGGCAGCTGGCCTTTGAATGAATAACCGTTCTGAGCAAGCTGCTTTAAACTTCTTTGGGAGATTCTGTGCCAGTAACGATGAGAATCAGGTGCTTCCATGAATCCAGTACCAGGATTCTTCACCTTGATTCATAGGATTCTGTGACCTTGGGCAATTCACATAATCTCTCTGAGACTTAGTTCTCCCTTGGAAAGGAGAGAAATACAAAGGATGCATACATTATGAATGTGTGCATGTATACATTTTATATATGTATGTATTATAGAGCATACATACATATGCAGTGATAAGAATTAAATCAAATAATAGTGGAAGGTGCCCAGCAAATTATTTGTATATAATTAATGCTAAATAAATAACAATTACTGCTACTAATAATATTCTTAATTATTAACAAATGTGAGTGTTCTGAGAAAAATAGAACCACAATATAGACTTTTCCTCTATTTAAAAAAAATCATTAGTTGAGCAGAGTGGAAGAAACAAAGGCACCCCAGAATCAAGAAATACCCCAAGTCAGGGAAAGAATTACAACTATAAAAGAGTGTAAATGTCTTGGCTTTCAAAGAAGTGTGCATGTGTGTGTTTTAACTGAATTCTTGATAACTTTGTCCAGACTGTGAACATCAAGAGCAAAAGAGTTTTACTTTTTTTTTTTTTTTTTTACTCTCTTATTCTTAAAGTACCCAACCCAGCCTCCTGTGATGGCTGTGCGAAGATGGGAGTTTATAAACCACTGCTGTTAGGTTAGGAGGGAACGGTGAGCAGCCCTCAAAGGCTGGCACAGGAGGGCTGACGCAGATGGTGCCCTGTGACACCACACACCAACGCCTCATGACTCTTAGCGACAGGCAGCTCTAAGAAATAAAACTGCCCTGAAAGATTTGCCTCGCTTTGCTTTGTAGGTGAAACCCCAAAGAACTCTGTGCCTTGGGAATTCTAATCTTTCTTCCCAGGAAGTTTTGTGTGTGTGTGTGTGTGTGTGTGTGTGTGTGTGTGTGTGTGTGTGT
>NW_026594116.1:0-12668 GCF_907164565.1 Psammomys obesus | reverse complement strand
TGTGTGTGTGTGTGTGTGTGTGTGTGTGTGTGTGTGTGTGTGTGTGTGGAGAGAGAGAGAGAGAGAGGATAGCACTCCCGTTAAATGCTCCCATTTGTGCACACAGAGCTGGGCCCCATCCTGTTTCAGTAACAGGCTCCAATAATAAACACAAACATTTTTTACATCAGGCTAATGCATGTGGTCTATTCCCCGACTTTCCCCAAGAAATTCCACTCTAAACACATTTAGAATGGGAAGAACAAATGTGTTCCTTGGGTTGCCATGGAAAGTATGTGATTGATTTAAGAAATCCATATTCCCTGAGAGTCCAGGAGTCGTGTGAAACACACCATCGCCCGATGTAGGGAGGGCGTTTGCAGCGTTGAGGCTAAGAGCCTGCTGTGGTCCTCCACGCAGGCCCCGCTCTTCACTGCAGATGTGTTTGTGTCACTTAGATTCTAACAAGCGTGCACTGCCAGACAATCAGTTCTCGGCTCAAGTTCACAGCGAGGCTAGTTCCCGAGCTGACCTAAAACCCGGTTCAATCCAGCAGCAGCATTGGTCGCTGCCTGAGCCCTGCGCATCAGGAACAGGTTAGCCTCTTATCACCGCCTTTCAGTGCACAGGAGCACATGCTCGTAAGCTTGGACAACTCGTGTGTGTCACTCAGTATTAAGGACTTTTACAATAAAAAAAAAAAAGACACTATAAGATTATTTGGACAAAATTTCATTCACTTTATACAGAATGAAAATCTAATTCTATGCAAAAGCCCGAGAGGGAGTTATATTATTATTATTATTATTATTATTATTATTATTATTATTATTATTATTATTATTTTAGAGAGGGGGTTATTTTAAATGTGGGTGCTGAGACAAATTTTCCTCTATGGGTAAGATACTTAGGAGGTCTCTAGAGCTCTGTCTGCCATGGGCTATTTCCCAAAGACTGCTCATTTCTCCTTCACTAAGTCTGATGAAGACAATTTCTCCCCAGTTCTTGGTAAGTTTTGTGGCAGAGGCTTGGTCCTGGCTGAGGAATGGATTCTATGAACAGAGATATCCCCAAAGGAAATCAAACTGGAATAAAAACTCCATCAGTCCTTTACCTGAGACTGTACTGTCTTTGATTAGAAGCTGAGCTACCCTCAGCATCATCTGTTTGTTGAATGAGCAATTTTGGGGTGTCTTGTGTATGGTGATGCCTTGCTGGGCTCCATGAACACAGCTGGAGAACCAGAACCAGCTTTTAAGTATTTAGTGAACACAGCAGGAGAAGAAGGGCTAGTAGATGTGCTGTGTGCCCTGCCTACACCCTGCTTGTGGCCAGAGGCCTCCAGGGAAGAGGGGATCCAGTACAGAGAGTCTTGTACCAAAGACTCTTCTGATAGTTTTTGCACATGTATGTACGTGGTGTTCATGTGTGTGCCCACGTGTGTCTGTGGGAGCACAAGTGTATGTGTGTGCTGGTGTGAAGACCTGAGTTTAGCATCAGACCTACTGTGATTGCCTTTTTGTTCTTTGAGGCAGAAAGGCCTCTCAGTTAAACCCAGGGCTCACCGAAACATCAGGTAGCTAGCCAATCTGCTCCAGCGATCCATTCCTCCATTGTCTGAGCACTGGTATTTCAGGAAGGCTGTCACACTAACTAAATGGGTAGGTCCTAAGAACGGCTAAAGTTTTATTTACTGAGCTACTTGACCAGCCCTGATTCCTATGATTTTTAACACACCTTCAGTAAGATGACGACAGTACAAGATCTCTGGATTATTAAATTCAAATTCTGCTGCCTTCTTGCACCTACGATTTAAAAGAATTGTCTTAACTTTTCACGGTTCTTATACATCTTTAATGAGGATATTATTATTAGCCTGTGGATCTTTGAAAGGATAATAAAAATTAATAAAACAATTATAGGCTCTCATCAAGCGGTTATCATCACTTGACACATGATCCAATAAGGTTTTGCTTCTGTGTGAAAATATTATAAGATTCAGGCTCCTCTACATTCTGAGGTGTGGAGGAAGTGGCAGAAGGACCCTAGAGCTTCTGACCTCCATAAACACATGCTCTTTCCATACAAACACTGGATCCAGCTAGCCTCTGTGGCAGCATGTCACTGGGTTAGGCAGACACTAGGCTCCAGAGAAACTCTGTAGCCTTCTGGAAAGGGGTGAGCTTGGACAGGAGCAGATGTGGGAGCTGTTAATGGACAGGAGTAGCCATGAAGACTTCTACAACCACACAGTGGTGCCAATTTGAATTAAATAAAATAAAACTGAAAAGGCGTGAAGACGATCTTATCTATGTGTGGTGAGTCAAAGAGGCCCTGAATGAATGTGTGGTGTTGACATGAGCACTAAGCCCAGCGCCTGAGGCTTAGTGAAATGGCAAGGCCTTCTCCTGGTCTACATGAGGCTATTGATAGTATATGCCCCCCAAATGTCTACTGCAGCTTCTTCATTCCAGTCCTTTACAGCCTGAGACTATTCCCCTGTGAAGACTCTTCTGGAGATTAAGTAAACCTGCCGAGTATCTGATGTGTACAATAAATGTGCGGATTATCTGGACTGTTGTTTTTGTGTCTCCTTCAGAGTCCAACACCCACCCGATCCCTGCTTTTCTGTACCGTGTATGTCATTTATGCGTTCCCCATTGCCTTAGTTAAACCAGTCCTGAAGTTATGAAGGTCATAGCATATATGTGTACCAAATACCAAGAACTTTGCCAAGAACCATCATGAGAACTTCCTTGAATCACATCCTTACACAAGGACCACTGAAATGTCACACACACACACACACACACACACACACACACACACACACACACTGCACCTGTAAGGATATCTACATAGCAACTGTCAGTCCAATTGTGGTCTGACACATTTCATCCCTGTGAAATGGATTCTTGTAGCCAACAAGGAGTGCTTCCTAGCATCTCATGGAACCTGTGCATTTTGCCTTTAAAACCCATGGTTCCTCTGCATCACTGGATACTCACATCATTCATTTGGGAGCAGACACTACTGTGTCCTTCATATGTTGTTTTCGGGGGACTGCTGTTTGTTGTTTCTTTTTGACACTAAAGGAAATTTGTCTTCCAACTCGTGTACCACACCATCATTCAAATTCCACTGGCCTGAAACATTGAAGGGTGCAAACCAGCTCCCTGCTGCAGGTACTTGGGGGTGAGCTGACTCATGGCGGGGGGGGGGGAACACTGACTTGGATTTGATGAATTAGAATCTCTCCAGCAGCAACTTGGATTCTTCGGCTTTGACTCTAAATCAGAGATGACTAGCAAAGGTCCAGAGTGTGAAGCGACTTGATGATACTCAGTGTGCCAGGAATTCTATGAACTTCTTTTTGAAGGAGCACAAAATGATGAGCAGAGAGACCCTGAGACATCCTAAGCAGCTTCAGAGACAAGGGAAACCTTAAAGGTTATAGAAAAAGCTGTTTTCAGGCCTCTCATCCTGCTCTCCTCAGTATTGGCTGAGAAAGCACTTGGCCCAGTGGACTTCAGGGCAGTGAAGTTCATACAACCTCTGTTACATTGTCTTAGGGCTTTCTATTTAATAGTGGTTCTCAACCTGTGGCTCACAACCCCTCTGGGAGATGCCTATCGGGTATCCTGCCTATCAGATATTTATATTATGATTCATAACAGTGTCAAAGTTACAAGCTATGGTTGTTTTTGAAAAAGGAACCTCAGTAGAGAAAAATAACTTCATCAGATGGCCTGTAGGCAAGTCTGTAAGGCTTGGTCTTGATTAATCGTTGATATAGGAGGGCCTAGCTTATAGTGGGTGGTGTCATGCCCTAGGCATGTGGTCCTGGATGGTCTAAGGGAGCAGCCTGAGCACTCCATGAGTGGCAAGTCTGCAAACAGTGTTTCTCCAAGGCCCTTGTTTCAGTTCCTGCCTTGAGTTCTTGCCCTAATTTTCCTCAGTAATCGATTGTGATCTGGGAATTTTAAGATGAAGTAAACTCCTTCCCAAGTTTCTTTTGTGTGTGTGGTGTTTTATCATAGCAACATAAACCCAACTAAGATAGAAGGTTACTGATGTTTGTGAGTTAATTTTGTACTCTGCCACTTTCCTGGAAGAGTTTACTAGCTCTAAAAGCTTTCTTGGTGGGGCTTTAAGGGTCTTAGAATATTTAGAATCATGTAATCCACTAACAGGGATATTTTGAGTTCTTTTCTATTTATATCCCTTTTATTCCCTTCTTTTATCTCGTTGTGGCTGAGATTTACCCCCTCCCCCAGACATACACGAAAAGAACTCATAACATGGTCACCCTGTCATGTTCCTGCTCTTAGGGGGAATGTTTGAGTTTCTCAGATACAAGCTTTGTCACATTGAGCTATGTTCCCTCAGTCCCTGTCCCCTACATGGCTTTCTTTGAGAAGGATGTTTGATCTTGTCAATAAGATGTTCTATGTCTAATAAGATGATCATGTGATTGTTGTTTCTGAGTCCACTCACATGATGATTCTATTGATCCTATATGCTAGACCATCCCTGCATCTTTGTAATGAAGCCAAACCGATCATAGTGAACGATCTTTGTGGCCGCAATGTGAACATCAGTAGGACATGAGATACTAATTTATGCTTAGATTAGAGAAGGTTTTGAACTTCCTCTCTGTGGCCCAAAGGTGAAACCAGATGTCACTGAGAAAGGGAGGTGCCCAGAGGCACACTCCTCCCACCCGCAGTGAACTCTCCTGATGGGTTGCCCGTCTTGTGCCCAGCAACCATAGCTTTTTAGGGCTTTACAGAACATGTATTCCTTATTACGACACAATATGAATAAACCGCAGAGCCGAGTTCATGGAGTTAAATCAGGGATGCCAGGAGCCCGCTGTGGAGGGATGTGCCTTTACTATGATTTCTGCAGGGGACAAAGACAGCCCAGTACTTTTTATGAGCCATCATGGCGATTGTGTTCACTAGTATCGGGCACTGATGAAAAGTTAAGATCCCACTGTAACGTGCTACACACGACCTGTTTAATATACGAAGTGTGATGATGGCTGGGCCCCTGATGACTTTCACTGGGGAACATACACGTACAGTCAGCTAAACTAAACAACTACCTATGACTATTTAAAAATATAGGTTCCCCGAAAGAAAATGACTTTTCATTTTTATTGGTCTTTTTTTTTTTAATGAAAATTCTTCTTGGTGTAAATCGTCTTAATACACCAATGCACTGTAGGTCTTTTCTGACAAATGAGGTTGGTGAGGCTGCTTTTGAACTGTATTATTAAACCATTATTGAACTGTTGTTTAATTACAGTTGTGTTTTTGTTTAACTTGATTTTGCCTACCCATTAAAAACTTGTAATTTTGTGTATCTGTATTTTTTAATAGAATCCCTGCACCTTTAAAAAAAAAAAAAAAAAAAAAAAAAAAAACAACCAAGCACTCTAAGTAGAAAGCATGGTTTAAATTAGGAGAAAAGCTTCCTATGATGATGGACACTCGAGATCTGAGCCTCATCCACCGTAAGCACTAACCGTCACCCACCAGGCTCCGCACTGCCCACAATGTCTGTTGTCACAGGTGTCTCCACCCAGTACCCACTGCTTTCTTGGCTTTCACTTGTTACTCTGGCAACAGCTAAGGCAACACCTGGAAGCCTTTTCTTTGGGACCTAGAAGACAGGGATGTTCCAAGACATTGGCTTTTGAATCCCAAAGTCCTCGTGTGTGATATGTCCTAGTTTCCATTCTGTGGACATAAATGTTCACCACTGAAGTTCCCAAATAGCCAGCGTGACACCCTCAGATGCGGGCTACCAACCAGTCCCTGCCTGCATCTGTGTGACAGAGAGAGCTATCAGCTGACAGCTCAGTGTACACATAGGCACACAAATGCACACACACATACACACACACACACACACACACACACACACAGAGCACCTGGGGCTTTCAGCAACACAAGATTAAGTCTAGCAGTAGGGACAATAACTCAGTCAAGAGACTAAACGTGGGATAGATATGGGTGATGCTGAGCTCACAGAGCAAATTGTTTCACAGGAAACATATTTTGTAAGTACAAGGAATGCACTACAAAATAGCAATCAGAAGCACAGTCCAGTAAATTCACACTTGAGTATCATGGTGATTTGTCTTCTTAATCAAGCAGTACCTGTACTTTTGGGTGCCTGGCAGCACAGTGAGTCTGTTTATGCCGGTGTCACTACAACTTTGTTATACACCAAGGACCGCTGTTTCGTCTGTGGTCTTCCCATTGCATCATTATCCTGCAACGCACCACTGAACCTCTCTCTGCATTTTTACATTATGAGAACTCTGGTGTTTAAAGCACAGACTCAGTGTGATGAGCCAGACCCTCAGAGCCCTCTACCCAGAATTCGAGCTTTCAGGTGATGTGACTGTTGCAAAACTTCTCCACCATGTGGGGTCAGCTTTCTGTTACGGAGATGTATCAGCTCACAGAGAGGAAAGGCTTATTTTGGTTCAAGGGTTTTTGGAGGTTTCAGGCCATGGCTTCCCGGTTTGAGTGCTTTTCACCCTTTGACATGTGCACTGCAGGAAAGAATGGTGAGATGTTAATTAACCTTCCCCGATGCAAATTGATGTAACAGTTGCTACTCCTAAATTTAATGGTTGGATTGGTCATCATGGCAGGAGTCTGTGGCAGAGGAAGTTGCTCCCTTCACGGTATCAGAGAAGCAAAGAGGAAAAGGAAAAGGTTGTAGTCCCAATACTCCTCTCAAGAACACACACATAGTGACCAAACCTCCTTCTCCTTGGCCCATCTCCAAAGATTCCACCACTTCGCTAAGGCACCACTGGCTTGAGACCAAAGTGCGCCTGTGGGGCATGCTTGAGACTCAAAAAGTGCGCCTGTGGGGCATGCTTAAGATCCAAACTGTAGCAAGGACCCCATTCAGTCATACCACCGTCCTGGAAAATGAGTGTCACTCCTTCCTTTTCAAGTCGGGAAGTAGATGCTCAGCAGGCTTCAGGCACAGATTCAGGGCAGGGCCTTCCTCGCTCTCCCAGACTTCCCCTCATTGTCTCGCCTCAGGACAAGTGACAGTGGGACCTGTTGGACTGACACAGGTCCCCTTTCGACCCGGGTCCTTTTATAAGATGAATCAGTAACATTTCTCTAGAACCTCTATTTTGTTGGCTGCTAAAACTGGCAGCTGGCAGCTCTTCATGGACTGATTTCTGAAACAGGCCGGTGTCTGGGTAAAAAGCATATAAAGGCCGCAGCTGGGCGGAGCCTGTTACAGTCTCCTCCCCTCCCTGCCAGTACCACCTGACTAGGGCAAGGCAGGACACTTCCGCTGCTGAGCACCTGTCCAAACCCGGACTAAACGCTGCAGCCTGCTCCTTTGTTTCTCTTTGCACAGCTGAGAAAGCTTGGGGTTTTCAAAAGAGATCCTTCCTAAAACATCACTGGGAAGCAAACAATGTGTGAACAAAGAAAAGACCAAAAGCTAAAACCGCCTTCAAAGTTCTGAGGTCCATGTCCAAGACTGGAGACTTGTTTGGCTTCCTGGCTTTCCAAGCACCGTACACCCCCCAGTCCCCTCACCCCTACTTAGACTCCCGCTCCTCTTTCCCTGCCACACCCGTCTTTGTGTCACACTCTTGCCACATGAGAGATACAAGATGAAAGGCCAGTGTCACTGCTGAAGAACAGCAGCCCTGCCCTGTGGAGGTTGTCATGTGAGGAACGGGAAGCCACCAGCTCATGACTGTGCTCCCTTCCCCTGAAGCAAGGGCTGTAGGGACCAGGACAAGGAAGATTCAGGGCTGGGCCCTGCATGTAACTGCCAGATATCCTGGGTTGTCCAACAGAATTGGAAGAGTCCCAGCATCCTCATCAAGATGAAAACGACTGTGTTCCCGCTCAAGGGGACACGCAGAACATCCTGAAATGGCAAGCAGGAGGTACTGAACAGTCTGGCCCGCGGGAAGCTGAGCTTGGCATGAACTACTGTTGTTACCACAAAGGGCGGCGGGAGCCTAAGAAGCAGATGCAGAGCCTGGTGACAGGTGAATGAGTTTTGGATGTGCACAGCTCTGGGAATTCCATAACACCATCCCCAAGCTTGGCTCTTATGTCTCAGGCCTCCTGCCAAGGATGTGTCCACGCTCACGGGGTCCTAGGCCTCTGCTTGCCCAATACACCTGCAGGAACACGAGGCAGAAAAGCCAGAAAGCGGTGGAGGAAGGAGAACAAGGAGGACTGAGTTCTCCAAAACCAAATGGAGTTGCAGGTGTCAGGCAGGCACAGCACATCACTGAAAGGTTTAGGAGTGAGAAACCATGCGTGTGGACTTTGCTTTGAGCCCTAAGAAAACCAAGCCAAGCAGCCCTGATGAGTGGGGCATCTTTTCAGGGAGCCCCCTCATTGCCGCCAGGTTCTCTCACTACTTAAATCTTCCGAAACCCCCTTCACCTCTCCTGTCTCCCATTCATTAAAAAGAAAGGATAGAAGGAAGAGAGAGAGAGAGGAAAAAGAAGGAAGGAAGAAAGGAAGGAAGTAGTGGAACAGAGGGTGGGGAGGGTGGGAATGTACACTGTAATCCCAGCTCCCAATAGGCTGAGGGGGGAGGATTACAAGTTTAAGGCCAGCCTGGGGCACATAATGAGACCCTGCCTCAAAAATGAAATAAATAACATTGCCTGGTCTATATCAGTGGTTTCTAGTAATTGGAAAAGTTGACGTCCCCATTTTGTTTACTACATTAGACTATATTCCCATAGGGAGCAGAGTCGGTGTCTGTGTGGATTCCTGTGGAGAATTCTAGGCCTGTAGGTGTGCTGACTGCATGGTAGATGCTCAAAGAATGTTGACTGATGGGTGAAGAAGAATTCAGGCCTTAAAGATGATAAGAATTTCTATGCTAGGACTTCATTAAAGATAAGACATTGTCTAACTTAGGTTTCTATTGCTGTGATGAAACACCATGACCAAAAACCAAGTTGGAGAGGACAGGGTTTATTTGGCTTACTCTTCCACATCACAGTTTATTGTCAAGGACCTCAGGACAGGAACTCAAACAGCGAAGGAGCCTGGAGGCAGGAGCTGATGCAGAAGCCATGGAGGAGTGCTACTTACTGGCTTGTTCTCTACATGGATTGCTCAGCCTGCTTTCTTATAGAATCCAGGACCACCAGCCCAGGGATGGTGTGACTCAGAATGAGCTGCAGCTTCCTCCATTGATCCCTAATTGAGGAGATGCCTTACAGCTGGGTCTCATGGAAGTGTTTCTCAACCGAGGTTCCTTTCTCTCAGATGACTTTAGCTGTGTCAAGTTGACATGAAACTATCCATCACAGACGTAAAGAGATTGTACTTATTTTTCACCTTTAAAAGTAGTACAGGTCAGGTACTATAAGACCAATTGAATAAGCTCCGTACTAAACCATGAAGGGGAAGAAGGCCTGTGGAGGTAGGTTCATGGGTAAGAGCACCTGCTGAATAAGCATGAGGACCTGAGTTCGATGCCCAGCACCTATGTAAAAAGTTGGATGTGGCCATCTGTGCCTGTGATGCAATTGGAAGGTGTTAACAGGAGGATTTCAGGAAGCTTGCTCGCTGCCTGCTGGCTTTGTGCAAAAACAGGCAGCTCTAGATTGAGTGAGAGACCCGCCTCGAGAGGATGAGGCAGAGAGCAATAGAGCAGAATACATATATCCTCCCTCTTGGCCCTCTGCATATGTATACACATCCAACACACACCAGAGAGAGAGAGAGAGAGGAATGCCCACACCAAGGAATAGGAAAGATGTCTTTCAGAGCGGATAAAACAGCTCAGAGGCGTTTCTGGTTACCACTGCTCCTCAGCCCTCCCTTCTGCAACACCCTTTCAAAGTCTTCACTGGAGGTACACCAGGGAGCCCTGAATTACTTGAGACATCAAGTGGCCTTAAGTCTTTGGGATGTCATGTTTAGGGGCAGGTGTGTGACCCACAGAGACCTGTGTGAGAGGGAGTCAACTCCAACCTTGGGGTTAGCCTTTTGAAAAGGCAGCTTTTGTCTCCTGGAGTTAAATGTGCTTCTGTCAGCCTCCAAGGACCACCAGGGGAAGACCTCCTGAGAGTTAGGTCAACTAAGCAGGCCCAGAGCGAAGAAACAGAGAAACGGCTTCACCAACACTTTGCTCAGGACCCGGGTGAATTTCATTTGAAGCCAGCTCTGCTTCTGGGCTGTTCTGCGGAAGACAATAGACTGTTCATATTTTCAACTGTTTGCTGAAGTGCCAAAAGAAAGAGCTCTTTGTGGGTATTACATATAATTACAGGGCAAGTGAAATATATTTATGTAGGAAGATCAAATAAAGTCTGTCAACTTAAAAAATGTAACAAATTCTGGTGATAAATAATCAAGAAATGAAGAAGTTTAAAAACAGAGAGAATTGCAGTTATGTAAGGGAACATAAACACTATTTAACTCTTCACAGAATAAAAGTAATTACAATCAGATGTCCAGAATAGAGGATGGAAAGATGCCCAGAGAAAATGTAAGTGTTCTTATGTCCTCCTAGGTCATTCTGGAAAACCAGTAGAGGTTGTGATTAGTTGTTGCAATTTTATTTCAAAGTCCATACTACAAATTACTTAAGTCAGTGAGGAACCAGAAATCTGTTGGTGACCATAAAATTTGAGATCCATTATAGGAATGAATTTTAATGTCAGCTGTACCCTCCAGGTTATAGCCCATTTAATTTTGGTTATATAGAATTGGAACTCCTGATACACACAGATAATTACTTGCAATATATATTTAAATTAGAAGCTAGCTAGGGGAACTAAAGCTAGTTCTTATCATGGTGAAATACATAATTATGAAGTACAAGATTTATTGCTTATGCTTTTAAAAATCTGGTTCCTGTTCCAGTGTGGTCAAATCAGGTTTTCCTTGGGTTACAGCTCCACACAGACACTGCCTCAGCTATAAAAGTAACTCTAGCCCCTTGTCCAGTGACAGGACATTAAAGAATTTTCATGAACAAATACGTTCTTGCTGAATTAACCTCCCTTTGCATTTTATGTTCCTTCCTTTGAACTTATTAACCTAATTAATTCCTGGCAAGTTAAAAAAAAAAAAAACCAAAACCTGAAACCAGTGTGGATTTCAGAGAGTAGCATTGGTAACTAAAGCATGGCCAGGTGCAAGGCTACTTTTTGACCAACATCAGGACAGCACCTATCTACATCAAGGTGAAATTTAAGGTAGATATGATTTGTTCATATCTGTAAACAGACAAAGGTTCAGTTAAGAGAGAATCAAAATGTAAGTTCTTTAGCCAATTAACATGAGTATTATTATGTAGAAAATGTATGTTATTTATTCCTAATATACCAGTCAGCTCTGGCTACACAATAAAACACCACTGAATGAGTTTGCAACAGACACCCATTTTCTTAGAGTTCTGGAAACTCAAGCTTAATATGTGGGGTTAACTTTTCCTTAGTACTCTCACCTCACCTTCTGTCCTCATGTGACCTTCTCTATGTGTGTGAGAAGAGAGAGAAAAGGATCTCTCTTATATCATTTCTTCTTCCTTAGGGACACTAGTCCTGGGAGGTTAGGGTATGGCTTCCTTTAACTTTAGTCAGCTTCTTAAAGAGTCTATAATAAAATACAGTTTAGGCTTCAGTATAGGACCTTAATGTAAGTATAACTCAATGTACCGTGCCTGGTCTGATATATTTCACAGTGTCATTTTTTTTTAAAAACTTCAAATACCTCAGAGTTATATCTGTCAAATTATTCAGAATTTATAATTTATTTTATGTTGTATGTTAAGTCAACATAGAATCCTTCACAACAGGGAGGCTGTTAAAAGAATGTAAAACCTTCAATTTATTCACAAAAGTAGCACAGGGGCCATATGAATAATCATACTGTGGTACTATTTTAGCTAGTGGAAGGTCCTCATCAGCTAAAAAGAATTATTTGCTATATATTTAAGTTTGCTTTAGAATCATATTTTTCAGCAACTAATGAATTCTGTAATAAAACCTGTATCAGAGAAATAACCATTTCATCCTAAATAAACTCCCAGAGTTTTGTAATTGAAAACTGTACCTACAAGATATTAGGGGGAAAAAAAAGAATTTTAATTCTTAAAAATTGGACTTAAGAGGCAAAGTGACCTTGACTGTAAATCATATGAGTGTTGTGATTTGAATGTGAAATGTCTCCCCATAGGCTTGCGTGTTTGAACACCTGGTTACCAGCTGGTGGCGCTGTTTGGGGAAGGTTGTTAAACCTTTAGGAGGCAGAGCCTTGCTGGAGGAAGTGTGTTACTGAGAGCCCAGCTTGGGACTTTATAACCCAGCAGGACTTTCAGTTTTCTGTCTCCTTTGTGACTGTGGATGCAGTATGGCCAGCTGGCTTCAGGCTCCTGTCCTATGCCTTCTTTACCATGAGGAAGGAATGTATCTTCTTGAGCTGTTATATACTCTCATGCTGCAGGAATGGGAGAAGAAGCTGGCACACAGGCATATATGTGTGAGAAGAGAGAGAGAGCAAGCACTATTTGTGAAGATGTGAGATGGCACAGCCACCATGCAGATGTCATTCCTATTCAAACCACCACAACCTGTATTAAATTGTATGTATGTGTGTATATATATATATATATATATATATATATATATATATATATATATA
>NW_026594115.1:0-3457 GCF_907164565.1 Psammomys obesus | reverse complement strand
GGGGCATTTTGTATTTATTTTACATTTGCATTTGCTATATTAGAGCTACAGACAATGGATATATTTTGATGTTCATAGAATAAAGTGATATAACTGGAAGATTAAAGCATAAAATTTCAACAATTAATGGGAAACAGTCTCTGAAAATGTTAAAGGGAATAATTTAACAATCAGATTTTCTAAATTTGGTGATGATACAAGACATAGTCAGTTGCCAACTTTGTTATACTTACAAATTGAGTAAATTCAAATTAAGAGGCAGTAATATAAGCTCAGGAAATCATTCATCCTATGTAATTGTGGTGGTTTGAAAGAAATGTTCCTCATAGGCTCATAGGGAGAGGCACTTTTAGGAGGTGTGGCTTTGTTGGAGTAGGTGTGGCCTGTTGAAAGAAGGGTGTCACTGGGGATGAGGTTTAATGTCTCATATACTCATGTAGGCCAAATATGACATTCTGTCCTCCTGATGTTTGCTGATGAAGATATAGAACCCTCAGCTCCTTTTTCAGCACCATATCTGCCTGCATATCACAATGCTTATCATGATAATAATGGACTAAACTTATAAAACTGTAAGCCAGCCCCAATTAAGTGTTTTTTTTTTCTTTATGTGAGTTTCCATGGTCATGATGTCTCTTCCCAGCACTAAAATCTTATGACAATAATATATGAAAATATCTAATTAATCAAAGTCCTCTTTATATACATGATACTACTATTATGACTTACTTTCTCCTCAAAAGTCAACATCATTTCAAATAGTTAAGTAACCCCCTCTATTATAAACAGATCTGTGAAAATTTTGATAAACTAAAGATCACTGCTGCATTTTCAATACATAATATCTCTGCATATATTTGACATCAATTAGATGATTAGTTATTAATTTATTGATAAATAAATTACTAAAACTTTATCTTGTGTAACTTACCTAAATCATGAATTTCTAAAGAAAATCTGCTATGTACATCAACAAGGCAAAATAGTCCCATGATAACTTTTTACTCTTTCTTTCTTTCTTTCTTTCTTTCTTTCTTTCTTTCTTTCTTTCTTTCTTTCTTTCTTTCTTTCGACAGGGTCTCACTTTGTAGCCTTGATTGGCCTCAGGTTTGTGGCAGTCCTCTTGTGCCTGCCTCCCAAATGTTGGGGTAATAGGTATGAGCAATCATACCTGGCTATGATTAAATTTTTTAGTGGTTCAACATTTTACTCTTAAAAGGCATTCTAGAAACAATGAAGAACCTTTTTAATTGAAAAGACAGTATTATTCTTCAGATCTTCCACTTGTGGTTTCTGGTCAACAGGGAAACTGTAAAAATCTAAGTGAAACAGTTTAAAACATCAAAACCAATCTCATGTTCTGGTGAAAGGCAAAATGTTTGGCTTACAGTCTTAATCTTATATTGATAGCAGAAAACAACCATTAACCAAATTGGGCATTATACTTAGTTCCATTTTTTATTAAAAACTCTTTGTGCCTTGAAAAAAATTGAGATTTTCCACATAAAAACACTAATGCAGGAACTCAGGATTAGTGGTTAAAGACATTTGCACCATCCTAGGGAGATATGAAAGAACCAATTCTCTAACAAGTTGTTTTCTAACTTCCACATACTCCTATGACATGCTCCTCCACACAAGCATTTAATTTAAAAACTAAAAGAGTGGCAAAATACTTTTCTAAAAAGACATTGACTTAGAATTTTAATGTAAAATGCAAAGCCTGCAAAACATATTTATAAGATAAAAATTCATTTAAATTAAGGTTTTACTGGGTGTGGTGGTACATGTTCTATAATCCCAGTACTTGGAAGGCAGAAGCAACTGGCTCTCTCTGAGTCTGAGGTTGGTATATCCTACATAGGGAGTTCCAAAACATCCAGGGCTACATAAGTGAGACCCTGTCTCAAAAAATGTGTTTAATAAAAACAGTAATTAAGATAAAAGGAAATAACTTTCCTCTTGTTATTCTCTTGTCAAGGCAGAGAATTATAATTTTAGTGTGTTTAATTCTGTTAGCATTACCTGCTATAACCACTAAAATTAAGCAAATTCATAAATACAAAAATTAATCCATTAATGAGTGAATGGTTATGCATTATACATTTTATATTGCTACATATCTAGGGTCATATATTTTCAGATTTTGTTCTTGATTTGGTCACCCAAGGGAGTGACTATTATATTAAAACTGGTGTCAGTGGAGAGTTAAAACTAAGAGATACTGACAATAAAACATATTCATAGTTTTAATTAATACATGCAAGCAAGGCAGTAGTGAAAAGAGGTTCAAATATGATACTTGGAACAAATCAGAGTTCACATTTATCCTTTCTTGTGCTATAATCACAAAACAGAAGATAGAGCACTGCTTGAAGGCATGTTAGTGGTTTTGTTAGAAAAAAAAAATTTTCCCTATTGATTTCATTTTTTAATCTCATAAAAAATCCATGGAGAATATTAAAGCTTGGTTGTGAACAACTTATATTAGTATCAACACATTATTTAACATACAACTTTCAATAATGTTATTGAAAGAAATGCAGTAACCCAAAAACCTACTCTTCAAGGGTAGCACTATATATTTGCCAACTTGCCAATTTCACCAATTGTTATTATACATTTTATATACAAATATATAATAAGTATTTTTAGCATATATTTATATTATATATAAATATGCATGCAATAGCAACTAGTGTAAAAGATGCCATGAATATTAACGAGACCTGGGTGGGTCATATAGGATGGTTTTGAAGAAGGAAAGGGAAGAGAAAAGTGCTCTAATTAAATTATAGTCTCAAAAATTGCAAAAAATGAAGTGTATTTTCTTTTATTATATAATAAACCTATTTTATTCTCTTTTTAATTTGTTTTTTAAATTTTTTATTGACAATAGATTCTTCTCTCCTACAATACAAATACATCCCAACCACAGCTCTCCTTCCCTCCCCTCCTCCCAACTCCCCATCATCACCTCCTCCTTCCCACAGATCCTCTCTTCCTCTTCTTCCTCTTCTGAAAAGAATAGGCCTCCAAGAGAACTGAAGATTGATTTCATCTTAAACAAATACCCACACAGCATAACTTCACTATGTTTACCAGTAGATGGCAGTGATTAAGTATCTATTTTACATATCTACCTTCTCTCAGGTGTGAGGAAAATCCTATGTGAAAACTTTTCAGTTGACAATGGTATAGGTAGTGCTTGTAATAAATTGAAATTTAAATTGTGCAAATAGTCTTCTTTTTATTTTTTAATTTTTATTTTTTTATATTAATCACAGGTTATTTACTTTGTATCCCAGTCGTAGCCTCCTCCCTCATTCCCTCCCAATCCCACTCTCCTTCCCTCATCTTCTCCCTGTCCTTTTCCAAGTCCACTGCTAAGGGAGGTCCTCCTTCCCTTTCATCTGACCCTAGCTTATCAGGTATCTTCAGGACTGGCTGCCATGTC
>NW_026594114.1:0-2475 GCF_907164565.1 Psammomys obesus | reverse complement strand
CAGAAGTATTAGTAGATGTAGTCTTTGAGGTTTCAAAAGGCCACACTAGGCCCAGTCTCTCTGTCTCTGTTTGCGGCCTGTGGATCAGGATGTAAAACTCTCAGCTTCTTCCTGACTGCTTGTTGCCATGCCTCCTACCACAGTGATCATGAACCCTCTGAAACTGTAAGCAAGCCCCAATTAAATGGTTTCTTTTATAAGAGTTGCCTTGGTCACTGTGTATCGTTACTGCAACAGAACAGCAGCCAAGACACCAGCCTATTTTTGTCATACGTGCCATGGTCAGAGTTTTTAGTTTTCATGCTCTGAGCAGGAATTGGAAAAGCTGTATCTGCTCCCCTTTACTGGAAACATGGTGCCTTCTAACACAAGTCAAGAGTAGATCTGTTAGCTTCCAGGCAGTTCCACTAGGCTCCTCTCAGGGAGCCTGCTGCCATGACCTGCCGCTGCTGCCAGATACACCAGATGTGTGCCGGCACCCCAGTCCCCTTTCTGTTCCCAGTGTCTTCTTGCTTTCTGTCCCCTGTGACCCCTTTCTCTCTTTCTCTGCACCCCTCTTCTCTGCCTCTGGAATGTCTGCCTGTCCACATGTCCACTCATCCTCATGTTCTTCTCCAGCTCCTCACTCCTCTCCCTCCCCCAATAAACCTCCTTATATCAGATCTGTTGCATGGCATAATTTCCCAGAGGCACACCTTGGCACGGGCCTGCCATGGTACTCCTTGTGGTATTATATTTCATAACATTTGGTTCTGTGACCTCAGGGGTGTCTCCTGGTGTCTGGCCACCCTGGGATCCTTTCCACCGCTACAACTACCCACAGCAAATTTGCTTTCTAGTCCACTGACCATTAAGCACTTCATCCAATACCAACAATTGGTGAGTTCTCTAACTAGGCTTAAATGCTTCTCTGAGTCTGATCATTCCCTGGATGAGACTGTTTTTCCAGCATGGTTTCTGGTTTGTTTTGCTTTTTGCTCTCTTGGGTTCTTTCAAAAATCCTGGCACCAGGTAAACCATGCCTGCTTGTGCTTTCGACACCACCCCTGTCTGGGTGAATGTTGATTTACCAGGACAGCTTGTGCCTTCTTAGTTTGGGCTCTCCTGGGTTCCCTGGAATGCCTGGAACCCAGGCTTGAGACTCCTCTGTTCCTTGTCCATTGGAACTGTGTCTACACCTAACTTCTTAACTTATCAAATCTATCTTCAGTATACCACCGAAGCCACTGGGGGAACATGAAAAAATTCTTTTATTCCTTTTTTCTCTCTTCAAGCCCGTTTCTTTTTGTCTGGCGTCCTTCCTCATTCTTGTAAATGTCTTGCCTTTAAGTATGCAACAAGTTGGGATCTATGGGACCAGGGACTGTAGCATGTACACACACCTTTTCTGCTGCAGAAGCTGCTCTCAAAACCACTCCTGAGGTATGTATGAATCATTTGTCTATGAATTTGATTGCAAATTCTATCGTCCGATTCCTCCATGTGGCTCTGGCTTTTGCAGCCTACCCGTGTGGACTGGCTTGCCCGTTCCCCCACTCCTGCAGCCAGCCTGCACTACGCCGAGCTCACTCTCAATTCCTTCATGGATTCAGATGTTATTATAAATTGGCTCATCTGAATTTCTAAATTCTCACTATCATAGACAAATGATTCCCAAACATCTTATATCTAAACTTGCTCTGCTCTATGCTTCCAAAGTCTCCTATCTCTAAGGCTCTACTTTCCCACTCTTAATCTTCTGATTTCTTTTCACTCTGCACTCAAAACAAAACAAAAAACAAATCCTTAAGATAGAAGGGGAGGAGGGCCTCCCCTATCAGTTGACTAGGAGATGGGCATAGGAGGAGAAGAGGGAGGGAGGGATTGGGAGATTAGGGAAGGGGCCACAGCTCGGATGCAAAGTGAATACATTGTAATAAATAAAAAATTTTAAAAAGGTCATGCTGTAAACTCTTATCTAAGGATTTATAATTTGCACATTGGGTATGGTTTAAAATTTATATACTCTACAACAGTATTTGGCTTTCAACTTAAAAGCTTATAATTAGAAATCTATACATAAGTACATATATGATTAAACTTGTGTTTAGGGTGTATATGTGTGTATACGTGTATGTAACTAAAATTCAACTTTGTTTGTATGTAACTTGGCTTGAACTCTGTGTGTATATGTATATGTAATTTGGATGCAACTCATTTTATACATATACACACACACATACACATATTAGGAAAAAAATTATTTTAAATCCTTCATCTGTGCTGGTGACCTCACTAGGATGTAAGTGGCCACATGGCTTGCAACCTGCCATGTTACTTCACCATCTTATGATGATGACATGGTATCACCATCAGCAACAATTACAAAACTTTTTAGCTGTAATGAACTCTGTTTATAACTCTGTATCTCCCTTTAGATTAAGAAAGCAAAAAGTTTTGTAATTGTTGCTGATGGTGATACCATGTCATCATCAT
>NW_026594113.1:0-12684 GCF_907164565.1 Psammomys obesus | reverse complement strand
ATCTATCTATCTATCTATCTATCTATCTATCTATCTATCTATCTATCATCTATCTATCTATCTATCATCTATCTATCTATCTATCTATCTATCATCTCTGTTTTACCCCTGTATGCCTTCAGCATTTGTTTAGCTCACTAAGTCAAGATATTTGCATATTTTGGAAAGAAATGCCATTATATTTCAAAAAATAAGCCTTATTTCTTCAAACATTGGGCAAGATCCCAGAAGGCATTGAATGTTTCATAATTAATAGCAAAAAAGGAAAACTTTTAGAGCCTTCCAATTGGAGTCTCTGTGCTCTGCTATGTCTCCACATGCATGAATAATCCTGCTAAGATGCATCTTTTGTCCTTTCTTTTGCTATATCCATTACAGATTTTATTAATTTCTTATTCTGCATGACTTGGCATAAATAAGATTTGATCCAGTGAGGCAGCCAAATCAACAATTATTTAATTGGGAAGCAAGGTGACTTGATAACCAGGAATATAAGGTATTTTTTTGTAGCTAAAGTTTTATAAAGATAAAATCCATGTTTTTAATACATTATTTTGTCTTCATTTGATTCTTAAATTTTGAGCATTTCAGTATTAAATTCTGAAGTTAGAAAAACCTGTTTTTTAGCTCAGAGGTCCTCACAAATACATCAATATGTTTTGCTTGGATTATTTCTAAATGTCTCCATATCTCAAATCTCTACTAAATATGGAAAATGGTTCACTGTCTTTCAGGGCTCCATTTGTAGTTCTGAAAAATTAGTGGCTCATTAATTTGAACAATCAATGAAATCACACGTGGGGTCAAGGAAGTTGGCAGGGATCACCCATTAAGTACGCTGTTGATGGCTTTCACAGGCATGAACCTGGCTTTGTTCCTTCATTTTTTTCCGCATTAATTTTATTTTTATCCCTGGAAGCTGGAAAATATGCAGAGTTAAGTCATATGTCCAGTTCCAAGGTCCAAGCCAAAAAGAAACTAAAGGCAGGGTAAGAGTATTTTAACTCTACCCCTAGCCCTCTGTGTTCTTGAGATTTCATTTTTCATGAAGAATCAATTGTCGGTTTTTAAGCACATAAATCTTAAGTGATAAATTCAGCATTTTTAGTTTAGCTCACCAGCACAGAAGTCAGAGGCAACAGATGGTTTACAAATATCTCTTTACAGGGAATATCTAGGTGGTGGAACCTACAAGGAGTCAGATATATTTTCATATAACCATTCTTGGACATTAAATCTCAGAAGCTACTAAAAACAGTTTTATGCAATCACTATGTCTCTTGTTGGGACAATTCAAAGTACTGAAGGACTGAACAAAATCCAATTCAATTAAATATTCATGGTTTTAAGTTTGGGGATTAGTTATATGTGGGGATTTTAGTATATTCACACCATTTTTATTATGTATTTTACGCAAAAATGGTGACTATTGATTAAAGAGAAAAACATGTATACTTTCACAGCTCACCTGTATGTGTGTGTGATTTTGTGTATGTGTGTGTATCAAGCCTCTATTAGCTAATCCACCTATCTAACTACTTATTTAAACTATCCACCTATCACCTACCTATTTAACTGTTAATCATCTATCTATCAATCTATCTATCTATCTATCTATCTATCTATCATCTGTCTATTATCTCTTTCTTCTTCCTACTCATAGTTCTTTTATTCCATTGTGAATATTCATTTTTCATATATAGTCAGCCATTTTCCTTTCTTTTTTGTGACTTATCTCTGCATGCTTTTCAGCCATTTTCTTTCACAATATCATCTTCTTTCTTACTCATTTGTCAGAAATCTCTATCCTTGTGCATAGCTCTAAAATCTCCTTTTAGATATTCAGGCAGTCCTTTCAGTCCTAGAAAGGCTGGGTGTCTGCGGAAGGGATGTTGTCACATCATACCTCAGCAATGATGCCATGGTGTCTTGGCTCCATTTTTAAATTTGACTTCTGACAATGTGCCAGCCCATTCATTCCTTTTCCCAGGGTCACTCATTCCTGCTCAAGTGGGTGAGGATGCTAGGTGCTCGTCCTTCCTGTAGGAGAGGCGTCCAGACCACTCAAGTCCACCATAGCTCAGCAGAAATCATGCCCTGGCCTTACTCCCTAAGCACTCTGGCAACCCAAGCCAGTCTTCCCTCCTTGCTCATAAGCATTCTAGATGAGCATTTGAAAGCCTCATTTCTCCCTTACAAACCTATTCTATTTGTGTGCAACAAATAGAATGTCTACAGAAACCCATGAAATAGTCGAAATGAGCGGTTATTCATCAATTAGCCTTTTCTTCATTGGCTTTTTAGTTACTATGGGACATACATGCATGTCTCTTAAGAATGAGAAGCATGGGATCAGTAAGGACCTTTCTGTGAAAAGGCTTCCCCTGTAACAGCAGAGTTGTAACATAATGATGTTAATTATTTATATATATATAAATGTATATAAATCAAATACCAGACACCGTTATCAATCCATAAATATATTTTCACATTTAAAATTGTGTGTAACTAAATGTATACATTTTCTTTTTTTTTTTCCTGTGACTACTGTTTCAATTCAACATTTTCTTTGCAAGATTTATTTGTCATCACTCATGGCCTCTGGTTTGGCTATTTCCTTAGCTCTGTAATATTCTAGTGAGTAAATATAGCAAATGTATTAATCCAGTATACTATTTATACTGGATTCTTTGAATTCCGGTGTTCTGATTTTCCATAATGATGTTCCAGAGATGATTATATCTATTTAATGCTACTTATGTATCCATTGCTTTGAAATTTGGGCTTAGAAATAAAACTGATTGTAGAGCATATAGATTTTGGGTTGTTAGAAAATAGAAATATAACACTTTTCTGACATCATACAATATTCACACTTGGAACTTTTCTGGCAGACTTAAAATTATGATAGTCTAATAGATGCATAATTTATCATTTTAAAATGCATGCCTCTGGATCCTAATGAAGCATGCAGTCTTTTTAAAGCAGTGGCCATGAGGTTGTCTTTGAGTTGCTTTAATTTCTACATTTGCACCTTTTATATGAAACTTCTCTGCAGCCCCTGATGACCAGGACCTCTTGGTGATGCGTGTGGTTGGCAGTTAATGTCACAGTTGTGCCTCTTATGACCCACACCAAATCTTTCTGAACTAAATCCTTTCATCTTAAGTAAACATAAGTTTATTCCACCAGTTTCCTGGCACCAAGGGGAAGCTTCCTGGCAGGCCTTTGTGGTCTTGGCTGGGCTTGTCCAAAAGACACTGATCTGATGGGACAGGGCCGATCTGTTACAAATACTTGCATTGTTTAATTAATGTCTTCTGTTATTGAGTATCTGGCATCATTTCTAATTGTTTGCTATAAGCAGCCGAGTTGTAATAGAGATTCTAATGGAGGAAAATGAAGCAAATTTATCAACAGTAAAGTCTTCAGGATGAGTTCCCAACAGCAACAATACAGAGGCATGTTTGGCCATGTTGTTGATTATGTCAAATTTCTCTTCAATGAGTGATATGAATCTCCACTCTCCCCAGTGTTGCCTGAGGGGTCCTTGAAGGCTTTCCCTTCCTTCCCACCCAACGCTTTAGTAATTGCAGTTTCAGAGATTTCTATGGAAGGTAAATGACTAACATGGCAGGTGTGAGGCGAGCCAAGGGCATACCACACTGGCAGAAGCCATACTTGCAGCCTCCCTCATCTGCTCTGTAAGCCTTCCTTTCCCAGAGCAAGGCACAGAGTGAGGCTTGCAGAAGAGGACCCCCTGATGGTGTCAGACAGTAGGTAAGCCCTTTCTTCTCCTGAACTGTCATCCCAACATCTAATGGGTATAAGTAAATCCACCTTTTGATCCAGGACAGGAAACTATTTACTTACTTGTTTGTTTTTGAAAAACTATGTTTATCTTTCATACATTTGTTATAACCAAAAGAAGGGGGGATTGGAAAGAAGAGCAGTGGGTACCTCGCTTTCAGCCTGTGCAGAAATGTGTGGCACCGTGGAAGACTGTCCTCAGAAGGCCCTGGCACTGGCCTCTGTGCAGGCAGATGATGTAATTCTGACACTGGAGAAATGAAAACCAAGCTAGGGAACATTTAAGTTTTTTTTTTGTTGTTGTTGTTGTTTTGGTTTGGTTTGGTTTGGTTTCACTATAAAAATAAAGATTCAGGGTTGGCAAGGTAGCTCAGGATTACAAAGTGCTTGCCATGCAAGTGTGAGGATCCAGAGTCACAGAACCCACATACATGCCAGGTGAGTGTGATACCCCTATAATTCCAGCATCTGAATATGGATACAGGAATCCCCAAGGAAAGCTGCCTAGACTATCTGAAACAAGGAGTTCTGGGTTCAAATGAAAGACCCTGCTCAGTCAATATGATGCAGTAAATTTCCTGAAGCAAAACATGGGCCTTTATACATGCACTAGCAATACCCCCTCACATATGTACACATACTATATATACACATACACACACTCATGCAAACATCACATATGTACATGTACACAATACACACACGCACATATACAAACATGCACATAGATCACACATATGCATGCACATATCACATATATACCTGCATGCACACAGTACATACACACACATATACAAACAACATCTACATATATACACACAGCTCACACACATGTGCATGCACACGTTACATATTCACACGAATGCACATAGCATATACACACAAACATGCATTTGCTCAGGAAAAAATCAGGGACTCCTCACTCAAGGCAGATGTTATCCGAATTTTTTTATCATTCTCTGGAAGACATGTGGAGTCACGTGAGCCCTCAGACAGCAAGAAGAGCAAGGGAATGCACATTCAAGATGCCAGCAGCAAAGAGAGTCGCTGCAGGGCAATTACCAATGCTGAGTGCCTCCTCATGCCAGATTTTCTTTATGGGTGACAATAAACACTGGATTTATTTGTTAGTTTTAAATCATTCTGGAGAGCATATTTGGTGATCACAATGTGAGATCACCACATTTGTTAGATCAACAATGTAACAAATGTTGACAACACCCTAAGAAAGAGCTCTTGCCATGTGTAACAGCACACACCTGTAATCCCAGCACTCAGGGAGGCTGAAGAAGGCACATCTCTGAGTTTGAGGCCAGCCTGGTCTATGAAGTCCAGGACAGCCAAGGTTACACAGAGAAATCCCTGTCTCAAAACAAAAAACAAACAAACAAACAAAACAAAAACAAAAACAACAAACAAACAAACAAACAAAAACCTCAGAAACCCCTGTTCCCTCCCACAAAAAAAAGGAAAGGAAGACCTCTTGGCCATCATCACAGTCTAACACTGAGGGGTCCATTTCTGTCATAGGGATGGGGTGTGGTGGGGAGGGGCAGATACTACAGTATCAGGAATGACTGGGTCTCACTTGGATTAAGCTGAAGTAGGAGATAGGATGAGAGGGATATGTCTGGGATGGGATACAGGAAAGGGGGGGGTGTTTGGGGTAGGACACAGATAAAGGAGGGTGCGTTAGTCATTCATTATTTAAGTATTTGAATGTATAATTACAATGGGGATTTCAAGACTGGTGGAGTTGGTTGGATTTTGTTGAGTGCTAATAATACAATAAAGAAAAGAAGAGGCCTAGTTAGACAAGGACCAATTTAGACCAGAACAATGAAGGCCGGCTGTTGTCAGTGAAGGAGCCATAGACTGCAGAAGGACAGCTGTTCTTCATAGAGGAGCCATGGAGCCGCATCTCCTCAGACTGCTATGTGTGGAGCTGAAGCAAAGCTCAGGATCAGGTCATGACAAGCACCACACTGCAGTTCCTGCTCAGTCGCTCTGCTGTGCTTTGTGTTTGTTTTCGGTCCCAGGAAGCCTCATTGCTAAAACAAGCAGATACAGATGTCCTGCCACCTTGCAACCTGTATTGAGAATGTCTGGGGGAAAATGCTTGATGTGTGTCCTGAAGTTGGAGAAGTGGCCCAGAGCTGGGAAGGAGGCTGCCCGTGTTTGGAGACCAGGGGGAGGCTTCCTGTGGGAAGGGTGTCCTGGATAACCATCATCCCATCTGAGACTAAGGACAGGAATCCCATGAAATGGTCCTGTGGCCTTCCCCTCCTCCTCCTAGGGACTGTTAGCAGCTCCCTTATCGTTACCACATGAGAAGCTGTCATTTCATTGTTCGGCTTATTTTGTTGCCATGGCTACTGGGTCAAGGTTGTCTCTGTTTTACAATGGAGATGAGATGATCATATTATGCTCAGAAGAAAAGGACATATCACTCTACAAGGTGAAATCTATCCACAGCTGTGTCACGTGGTGATTTACCTGACATTGTCCACAGTGAAGCCAGAAAGGATTTGGATCATCTGCACATCACAGTGATCTAACATGGAGAACCATGTTAGCCTGACCCAGAAAAAGGTGAATAGGAAGAGCCCTGAGAGCCGTGCTAAGACCACACGGGCCACAGCATGTCCAGTACCTCAGAAAATAGCTCAAGGGCATGTCACACCAGCGTCATTTGCAAGCACCAGATTAGGCTCATACTAGGCAAGATGAAGGACAAGCCACTGCACTTTGCAAATCCCCAGCCCCAGTGACTAGGATAAACAGGGAGCTCAGAAGGCTTGTTTATACTTTGCAGTGTAGATTTATTTATGTGCCTATCTATGTGTGTCACTGCATACGTGACTGCAGGTATCTGGTCAGTCCAGAAGCAGGCATAGGATCCCCTTGAGCTAGAGTGTCAGGTGGTTGTGAGCCATTTGATGTGGATTTGCGGAACTGAGCTCTTAACCACTGAGCCTCGGAGCCAGCTCCACCTACTCAGACTTTGAAGATGGCACAAACATACTTACAATATATTCTACCATATTCATCAGATGTCTTGAAAAGTTGTCTATTTCTGTACCCCTGGTCCTTGCTGGAGTCTCTGACAATCTCCAGTAGGAATGCCAGAGCAGGAGCCTTGGGGTAATGAGCAGGGACTTAGCAGCATACCAGCTGCAACAAGGGCCCACTCGCTCCTTCCTGACTGGCACTGAGCCAGGTGGAGATAAATCACTGGAGACAAGCTGAGTGAAAAGACAACCCAGGCTGGTCCATCAGGATTTGGTGTCACAGAGCCATGTTGGTGATTGGGTGAATAGGATAACTGAAGCATCCTTAACCCAGTCCAGCCACCTGAGGGGGGGCACAGGGCATAGGTGACCATGTGGTCTTACTGTGGTTTCACAAGGGGACGCTCTAAAACAATTTGTTAAGCGTGAGAACGACTGGATAGGTGGATTGGTGCAGGCTAGGTACACTGGCGGCAGCCCTGGGGTACCACTAAAACATGCCTCCAAATGCCAGCGATACACTAGGATAGAACCAAGGGTAGAGATGGCAAAAATGGGATGAGAGCAGGAGGCAGGCTAGAGAGGACGGAATTAAGGGGCTGTAGAAGGAAAAGAAGCCCTTCCTCCAGGGCACTGGTCTGCCTTTCCTGTAGACAGACAGAGTCAGGGAATTTCAGACACCCCTGAGAAGCCAAAGTAACTTCTGTGGACTCTGTGTATTTTTCTGCAGATATCTCAGTCACAGGTGTCGAGGACTAAACTATTGTGAGTGCTTTTGGGGGTCCCTCCCTCTTGGGGCCTGATATTAAAGACATGGAGATGTCTATATAGTAGAAGGCTGTTAGCCTGTTTCTGGAGCAGTCCCTTAGCTACCCATCTAGACTCCACCAGACTTTCCTGCCCTGCTCTTGTTCTGCTTCTTCTCTCTGCCCCAGCTCTAGCCTCCATCTCTTCATGTATCAAAAGCCACACTCCTTTCTCATAGAAGAAAACTATTAGCACAGTGGGAGAAGTTTCATGGTTTACACTCTGAGCCAACAGCAGCAGGATTAGGCCCCAACCATGTTTCAGTGTCACCTTTTGGCCAGGCTGAAGGCTATGTGACCTCCCTCAGAGTACCTTTCTTTTAACATGATAATTTCAGAGATTCATCTTTTTGGACAGGTGAGGAAGCAACAAACATTTACAATAGAAATCAGGTAGCATGGGCTGCAGAAATGACAATGCCATATATCTGCCCAGCACTTGCCACTACCAGCAATTAACAACTGAGACCATAGGGACACATCTTTACACCCAATGGATACAACATGTTTTGGGGTAAGTTACCCCAACACTAAACAAACGCCCTCTGCTTACCCAGAGCCACAGTGTCAAATGCTCCTGGGTTTTCAACAAACATCCTTTATTCTTACTTGGGACAATACCCCTCTCACAAGTCCACCATATGACTCTGTTCAGAAAACAAAGTTCTTTGAGCTTTATACTGCCATATTTTAGGGGGAAAAAGGAGGTGATAGAGAAGTAAGGAGAGGAGAGGAAAGGGGAGAAGAAAGGGTGGGGGTAGTTTATATATTAAATGTTCTATATTAGGGTTTTAGTTAGGGTTTTATTGCTGTAAAGAGACACCATGCCCATGGCAACTCTTACAAAACAAACAAAAAAAAAAAACATTTAACTGGGGCTAGCTGACAGTTCAGAGGGTTAGTTCATTATCGTCATAGCAGCAAGCATGGTGGCACACAGGCAGATGTGTTGGAGAAGGAGCTGAGAGTTCTCTATCTATACCCACAGGCAGCAGGAAGGGAAAGAGACACATTAGGCCTGGCTTGAGCTTCTGAGACCTCAAAGCCCACCCCCAGTGACACACTTCCTCCAGTAAGGCCATACCTACTCTAGCAAGGCCACACCTCTCAATAGTTCCAGTCCCTATGAGCCTATGGGACCACTTTCATTCAAACTACCACAGGGCCTATATGTTTGAACCCTCATCCAGAGCTGGTGGCACTCTGTTTCCTGACGTCCAGGCCACTCTCATGCTCTTGCAGCCATGCTTTTCCCATCACAATTGACTGTGCCCCCTCAGAACTACAAAGTACAACAAAACCTTTCTTCCCTAACTTGTTTTCTGTTGGGGCATTTTATCACCACAACAGAAAAGTAACAGAGATGTGGCAGCATTGAGTTCTGGTCATTCTTCAGGGCAGAGGCACTTACAGCAGGCGTTGTGTAGGGTCTGTAGCTGCTAGACACATATGTAGGGCAAGGCTGTCTTAAAGTTGTCTGAGAGAAGGTCTTACACCATGAGGAAGCCAGCTCCACTAGTAAGTAGCCTGTGCTAAGTAATGGAAGTGGCGAGACCATATACCCAGCTGTGGTCTCTCTTTGTGGGTTAGAAGAGTGACCCTTACACAACAGTACAACACAGAGGATGTCAGATCAGGTAGGTGGACTGCAATCAGAGTTTATTTTGCTGGATCCTCTTCAGGCAGGCTTCCTCCCAGCCCTGCCACCATGCTAAAGCAGCTATGGGAAGAGAACAGGAGCAGATGTGAGCAAGGCAGAACTCAGACTCCACTGTCCCTTCAAGTGCTTCTTCAGCTAGAATTGCAAGTACAAGGACTGCAGACCAGTGTCTGAGGGCTTTCTGCTCCTAAAATCTCCCTGAATCTGTAGCTTTCATAATGGCAGCGCACTTAGTAGGTGTACCAATGGCTTCCTGTCCTAGATCTCTTTTCCATTTTCTTCCCAGAGTTTCTGGTACTTCCCAAATAAATGATTCAGAAGTTTTGATTCATAGTCCTCTTCGGGAAAACTCAGACTAACACTTTATGCTAGTTAGGGGCACAGATGACTGCAACTTGGGATTTATGGACTGAATTACTAGAAAACACACCCAAAGTGTTTAAGATATAATAAAATTACATCAGAAGATGAATTGGTATCTTAGTTAGCATTCCTATTGCTGCAAAGAAACACTGTGACCAAAAAGCAAGTTGGGGAGGAAAGTGTTTATTCAGCTTTCACTTCCACATTGCTGTTCATCATGAAAGAAGCCAGGGCAGGAACTCAAGCACAGCAGGAACCTGAAGGCGGGAGCTGATGCAGAGGTCATTGAGGAGTGCTGCTTACTGGCTTGCTCCTCATGGCTTGCTCAGCCTGCTTTCTTACAGAACCTAGGACTACCAGCTCCGGATAGCACTACTCACCATGGGCTGGGCCTTCCCTATCAATCACTAAATAAGAGAATGCCTTACACCTGGAGGCATTTCCTCACTTGAGGCCCTTTCTTCTCTGATGTCTTTAGCTTGTGTCAAGTTGACACATATAAACATCAAGTACAAGTGGTAACACCCAGCTTTAGAGCCAAATGGAAGGGGGTGCTTAGGACTGGGGTTATTGACTCCTTTACTAAATTTAAACTCTGAGTCTCTCTTGTTAGTCTTTTTTTTTTTTTTTTTGCAGAACCTTCAGCCTTGTGGGAAATTGTCTAGAAGGCCACAGCCCTGCTCCCCAGGAAAGCCCATCAAGCTAAGGGCCCTCTGTCTCTCCTCTGCCCTTTTTAAACTAAACAAGTGCTGCTCAGTCAGGATTGGGATGCCTTTTGTTACTTCTGAGCAGAGAGGTTAATGGTTTCATTTGCATGAGAGCTGGTTACCGGAAAATGAAAATCTTCCAATTCCATGGTTCACTGCCTTCTTACCTGAGTGTGGGTATTAGAGACTGGCAATGGGAAGATAACATGAGAGAATGGATTTCCTTGCAGCTTTGAAACTGCTCTGAGAGGAGAAACTGTGGTGCTTCACAAGGGAGTGTCTCCCATCATCTGCCCTTGGGGGAAGAAATAGACTCTTACAAAAAGTGATCTGTAAAAGTCACAGGATAAAAAGTGGCTCTCAAAAAAAAAAAAAATCTCAGAGTTTATTTCCCGGCAGATGAATACAACACAGGCTAAAATACATGTGCCTTTGGAGTGTTAACAGAATACACACTCCCTATAATTATTCTTGTTTTTTTATGCTGTGTTCTGGACTATGAACCTCGTCAATTAGAGGGCTCTGATTTTTTTCTCCAATGACTTGCAAGGTCCAGTACAAAATGCCTCTGTGTGATGGATGTTCTCTCTGCTATTTTTGGGTGCCTAACATCCAATTAATACTGCTGAGCAGGATACTGGCCACATGCAAATCTCAACTCCAAAGACAGAAGATGAGGGAAAGTATGTCTTCCTCTCCAGTGTAATGAAGAGACAATGGAAGACAGATATTTTCTCTGTTTCTTTCATCCCTGAGCAGCTCCAAAAGGCTCAGACATCAGTGGGAAAGCTCTTGGCATGTTGTGGTCCTGGAATTGATTCCTGCAGACAAGAACACTTTTTCATCTACTTTTGAATTGTAAGATTCCTGGTACTGAATCCTCATGGCTTAAAATGCCACATATCCAAAATATGCAAAAATCAGGTCTTCGGGAATATATACATATATGGTAGAGCTTCAGATACTTCTGTTTTCTCAAAACATTTTCTGAAATATTTGCCAGTTAAGTACTTACTGCACTTGGAATTCTTTTGATTTAAATTGTGTGACTCAAGTGATAAGAATGAACTTTAAAATGGCTTTCAAAGAGATGAAAGAGTGAATTTCTAATGAAGAGAAGGGTTAAAAGTGAATTAAGTATGTGTGACATGAAAATCATAATTTTTGATAGACAGGAAAGCTGCCCATTTAACCACATGGGTTCGGTGTGCAAAAAGATTTGGCAGACACAGCCTGGATGGAGCTGAAAGGAAGCAGTTGCTAATCAAATGGAAGTTATGTGCTCTCTGTATCACAGAGGACTGGATTAGTCACCTGTCATTGCTGTGACAAATGAAACTACAGGCAGGGAGGGTTTATTTTGGCTCATGGGTGGAGGGTACCCATCAGGTCAGAGGAGTGACATCAGCTGAGTGTGAGGCAACTTGTCACACTGCGATCAGGAAGCAGAGAGATGAACGCTAGTTGGAGCTCAGCTCTCTCTCCCCATTTCATTTTGTCCAGGCCTTCAACCCATGGACTAGTGCTGCCCACAGATAGGGTAGAGCTTTCTCCTTCAGCACAACCAGGAAACTCCTTCCTAGTCAGGCCCAGGGTTTTGTTTCCATGGTGATTCAGAATCCTGTTGAGTTGACAATCATAACCATCAAGGGTGCTATAAGAACAAAAGTATCTGAGGCATTCCATTTTTTTTTTTAGTATCTGAAGCTCTAGCACAAAACCTTTTTATATTCATCCAAATACCACTGATTTTTCCTCTCTTATGCTTCAAGATATTTATGTGTAATTACAACAGGAAGAGCAACAGTTATCAGTTATCAGTTATCAGTTTTGAATCCTGACATTGAATCCTGACATCTAAGCTTTTCCTGTACTATAGTCGCAGAATTCAAGGATACTTTGGAACAAGCTCTGTCCTTCCTTGTGGTGATGTTCTGATGGATGATGGACTGCATTTTTCTTCCTTCCTTCCTTCCTTCCTTCCTTCCTTCCTTCCTTCCTTCCTTCCTTCCTTCCTTCTTTCCTTCCTTCCTTCCTTCCTTCCTTCCTTCCTTCTTTTCTTTTCTTTCTATTTGTCAGTATGTCTGGCTAAGCTTTTACTCTGGATTTTGTTTTATTTTGTTTATAGTGCTGGATCCATCCCAGAGCCTCATGCTTGCTAGGCAAGGACTGTACCGCCAAGCCACATCCTCACTCATATTTTCTCTGAGTGAAATCCCATTTTCTGTAATTCACATTGCAATGATCATTGGTCCTTTACAGCCCAACATCTTCTCAAGAAAAAAAAAAAACAACTCATTAAACAATACTGAACCTAAAAGTCTCAG
>NW_026594112.1:0-2592 GCF_907164565.1 Psammomys obesus | reverse complement strand
AAGGAAGGAAGGAAGGAAGGAAGGAAGGAAGGAAGGAAGGAAGGAAGACGAATCTTTAAATTTAAACAATGGAATCCAAGTCAGTGCTGAGTCAGGAGGTGGGAGTGGTGAGTGAAAAGTCTTGCATTGTCCCGGGAAGTGAAACAAGAGCAAACATCTGCATATTCCAGGAAGAGAACCAATGAGAGGCCAAAGCCCTGAGACCAGTGAAGTCCAACTTGGTGAACCAAAGAGTTTGTCAAGGTTACTTACAGGAGTATGGACGAGAGGTTCTTCCAGGGCGTAGACAATTCAAGGGCAGAATCATCAAAAGCCCACACCAGCATGATGACGAGTTGCGAAGCTAGGACCCTGGCACTCTCTGTGCAGCTTGGCACAGGGTAATGAACAGTTTGCAGAGACCTCGGCAGCAGCCTGTGTTTCTTATACAACCTTGAGTGGGGAGGGACCTTGTACGCCTGGTAGAGTTCCTGGGACTTAGGGATTGTCACTTCCGGAGTCTTAAGGAGCTTCCCTCCAGGATGGAATGCTTCAATTCAGTGAAATTAACCCACAACATCCCTACTGGACTAGGATGTAAAATAAAAAAAAAAAATGTGATATCGAATAGGAAGTTGGGTCACTAGGCTTAAAATGTACCACTTGGGCCAAAGAACAGATGCTTTTTTTTTTAAGCTTGGGATAAACAACATGGAATTTTAGTCCTTTCTTCCTTTAAATCTCAACTCTACAACTGAGTCATAGCAAGCTGAGCAAAGTAAGCCTATCTATGCTCCTCACTTCATTCACCTGGCGAGTGAATGGTGCCACTAGTGTCTCCTAGTTACCAGGAAGTAGCCATAAGTATAGCGTACACAGAGGACGTCACAGAAGCAAGGCTGTCATGGAGGATGTCACAGAGACTGCTGCAATGGACCCCACAGAGGCTGTATACACACACCTGCCTGGAGTGTGAATTCTGTGGATTATAAACAACCAAATGTTGCTTTGTTTTGAATGAAACTCATCAATGATTTATTTTTTATTTTTATTTTTATTAATTATACTTTATTCACTTTGTACCCCCCCCCCCGTAGCCCTCTCCTCTCCCCTCCCCTCCCAATCCTACCCTCTCTCCCCCTTCTCCATGCATTCCCCTCCCTAAGTCCACTGATAGGGGAGATCTTCCTCTCCTTCCTTCTGATCCTAGTCTATCAGGTCTCATCAGAAGTGGCTGCATTGTCTTCTTCTGTGGCCTGGTAAGGCACCCCCCCCCCTCAGGGGGAGGTGATCAAAGAGCAAGCCAATCAGCAACAAAAAACAAGGAAATCGTGAAATTTGCAGGTAAATGGTGGGAACTGGAAAAGTTCATCCTAAGTGAGGTATCCCAGAAGCAGAAAGACACAGAGGGTATATACTTACTCATAAGTAGATATTAGACATATAATATAGGATAAACCTACTAAAATCTGTACACCTAAAGAAACTAATCAATAAGGAGGACTTTGGCTAAAATACTCAATCCCATTATAAAAAGGCAAAGAGGATGGACATCAGAAGAAGGAGAAAACAGGGAACAGGACAGGAGCCTACCACAGAGGGCCTCTGAAAGGCTCTACACTGCAGGGTATCAAAGCAGATGCTGAGACTTATGGCCAACTTTTAGGAAGAGGGCAGGGAATCTTATGAAACAAGTGGGAAATAGTAAGACCTGGAGAGGACAGGAGCTCCACAAGGAGAGCAACAAAACCAAAAAATATGGGCACAGAGGTTTTTTCTGAGAATGATAATCCAATCAAGGACCATTAATGGAGATAACCTAGAACCCCTGCACAGATGTAGCCCATGGCAGTTCAGTTTCCAAGTGGGTTCCATTGTAATGGGAACAGGGGCTGTCTCTGACATGAACTGATTGGTCATCAATGATTTCTAGAGTGAAATAAAGTATAACCCAATCGTTATGAGGAATATCTCACCAGGGGTGAAATATCTCCATACATATTTTTCCTAAAAGGTTTAGCTCTTCAGAGATGGCTGGGGATATTCAGAGAATAATTTTGTTAGTTATGGTTAATTTGAATTGTAATTGAAAAGTAGCTTGATTTCTAACAAATAAAGGGGAAGAAATAGGATTAGAATGCTCTCACATTTAGTTGTGAAACGAGAAATTTGTTTGTTTTTAATTAAACTATGCTCATTGACCAAGAATGGGAACACTTGGGCAGTTTCAGCTGAGACGCTATAGTCTGTTCTAAAAATCTTTCTGGGCCAAGTAGCTTGGCTTCTGCTATCTCATTTGTTGATGTATAATTAAAAGAATCATTTGCTAATGCATGTGTTCATTTTCTATGTAAACAATTATTAAGCAAATATATGTATTAATTATCATCTCCATTCTCTAAGGCTCCACTGTCATACTCATTCAGTTCTGCCTCATCATGATAGGCTTTGCTAATGTAGGTGGCAATGGGTATCATCTTTTCATCATTATCTGCGTAATGTCATCTGTTTGTCTGTCTATCATCTATGTCTGTCAACCTAACCTCAGTCTATCATCTATCTATCTATCTATCTATCTATCTATCTATCTATCTATCTATCTATCTATCTATC
>NW_026594111.1:0-21071 GCF_907164565.1 Psammomys obesus | reverse complement strand
ACTGTCAATTGCCTCTTCTGTATTATTCTAGTTGTGTTCCTTTTTTTTCTTGACAAACTTTTCAACTCTTGTTTTGAAAGCTTATTGAACTAGTCAAATGAATTACAGCTCATCAACTTTTTTATTCTGACTCCTGCCCATGCTAGTTTTGTTGTTATTGTTTTTAGGTTCTTCTCTTCTTTGTTGTTATACCACTTTAAAAATATTTCTATTCTTTTTCCTTGCCTTTATTCAGCACATCCATAAGAATTATTTGTGTTATGATTGAAACATTTGTTGGAGTGACACACTTTCACAGACAGTTCACAGTGTCTTCTACTTACAGGCCCATAACGAACCTCTAAGCAATGATTCAGTGTATATTGTGGTATAATGTAACCCCAAGATTAAGACTAAGATCTGTGCATAGAGAGAAATAGGACAGGCTGGGCTTTGCTGCAGGCTACTAGCGGAATCTTGGCATGACCTTGATCTCATGCTATAAAACAGAACAAGGCCATGATAGTGTGTTTACTGTCTTCTGCTACTAAATTCCTCTTTTGGAAAATCCCAAATCAACTTCATAGCCTTGATGCTGACCAAGCTGTAATCTGATCTCATCAGTTAGAGAAATAAGCAAAACCTTAAACTGACTCACATAAGAAATGCTTACCCTCAGCGTCTATATATACCCGGATCTGTTGTCATGGTTTCTGTCCAACAAAAGGCCAGCAAGAACATGTAGATCCCCTGCTGGGTTTCGTTTGTCCCAGACAGGATCTGTGTGCACTTTAGACACAGCCATCTTCATTATTTCACTTGCAGAAGTTGCACCTCTGTTAGTGGTGAGAGAGTGAAAACACAGGTGGTGTCTGTGCAATGGATGACTATAACGCTGAACTAGAAAAGACCAACATAGCTATCTTCAAAAATCTAAGAAAGACCTGAGAGGCTAGGGTCGGATGGAAGGGGAGGAGGTCCTCCACTATCAGTGGACTGAGGAAGGGGTATGGGAGAGGATGAGGGAGGGCAGGATTGGGAGGGGAATGAGGGTGGCGCTACAGCTGGGATACAAAGTGAATAAATTATAATACATTAAAAAATTATATTAAAAAAATCTAAAGAAGAATGGCCAAGATACAGACAATGCTAGAGTTGCTTAAACCCACCTGCCCACCCTGCTTGTGAAGGATGGGCCTGTGAGATTTTGTGCCATCACTTTCACAGAAGTAGATGTGAAGTGGGAAAAGGGTAATCCCTTCCCATGGTAAATCTAGCCTTGTCCATTCCTCCAGCATGGGGACAGCATATATTTAACTCAACACTGAAACAGGAACATTGCTCCATAGCATGGTGCAAGATATTCATGGCCAAACTGTTGATATAAATGGAGAGCATTCGAATTTAGTTCTAACTTTCTACCTTTTAAATATTTATATTGGGCATAATATTCATCTGCCTAATCTCATCACATTCCCTTTATCCCTTAAAAAAACATTAAAAAATAAAAGATATACCAATTTTATCTAGTTCTTATCAAATAAAACAATATTAAAAAGGAACGAAGAAAGATAAATGGTCATTGTGGATTATTCTATTATTTATATGTATGATTAATATAAATGTGTACCCCTGGGTGTGTATATATATATATATATATGTGTGTGTGTGTGTGTGTGTGTGTGTGTGTGTGTATATATGTGTGTGTGTGTGTGTGTGTATATATATATATATATATGTGTGTGTGTGTGTGTGTGTGTGTATACACACATATATGTATGTGTATATATAAATATATATACATATATTCATATACATCTGTATATTACACATATATTTATATGCACATATATATTACATGTATATGCAGCTATGAATTGCTGGGAATAAGTGCGTGCTTAAGTGCTCTCTTAAATGGATGAGTGTGAGACCCTGCTATTCAGGCATTACCAGACAACCTCTAAGCTCTGTATAATATGACAGACTCCCTTTCTCACCAGGCCTCCCTCTCCTCCTGATCTAATAAACCCCAGATCTTCTAATGAGTATCACATATATTTCAGAATGATTACAAGCCCAACCTTTTCCTGATAAAAATAAACAAAAACAAACAAACAAACAAACAAAAAAAAAAACATTCAGCCAGCCCCTGGCGGTTCCTGGAAACACTCACCCTATGCTAATGAAATGTCTGGATGTCTTGGCTTTCAACTAATGACCCCTCTGTCTGGAGCTCTTCCCCCTCCCACAGGATAATTAAGTATTACTTTCTCCCTGGTATGATAGAACTGTGTTACTGTATGTATATCAAGTATCCCAGCAAATCAAACACATTTACCCTCAAAACTCCTCATACTGCCCAAAGTTTGTAAGGCCTTGATTTCATATGAAATAAACATGCTGTGTGCTACTATTAGCTTTTCACCATGACTGTCTGAAATTCATCATTTATTCTGGGGAAGGAAGGGCTCCCCTCCTCCCTGAAAATTCGCCACTGAACTCCGTGGGCTTGGTTCCTGGCCAGGCCAACACAGCTGCTTCAGTCACCACTGCAGTCTGACCAATGCTATGAGCTCGGTGCTGGCTGCAGGCGAAGCACCCACTGGGCTTGCCTTTCATTGGACCTGCTTTCCAGCATAATGGGCCTGAGTCTTGCCAGAACTGTGTTTTAGCTGCTAGCTGACCAGGCACGTGCTTTTGCCCACACCCCTGCCATTAACACAGCCGCCTAATCAAAGAGTTGTAACAGTGTCCTTTCATCACAGGTTTCTGGAGTTCGGAAGGTTCCACTGACGTTTGACATTGGCAATCTCATTTAAAAGAGCTAACTCTAACTCCCACTGGAAAACTCATCTCTACCTCCCTTGGTGAGACCAGGAGCCTTGTCTAGTGCACAGGCCTTCCCCTGAACACTCTAGCCTTCCCTGAGAGAAATGGAACCTTTGATCTTGAGGTTCCTCTGTTCCCAACCCAGAAGCCAACAGTGCCTGTACTGTCCCAATGGAGAAATGCGCTTCTGCAGTGGTGCTCAGCCCAGCAGCAGCAGGGCACATGAAATGACACATGAGCATCACAGACCTAATGGCAGAGCCTGCAGCAGACCTAGGATGAAGGCCTCCTGCTCCTGGGTGGCTGTCTATGACTGCAAACTTTATAAACACGGTGACTTCAAGCCACTGAAATGACTTTATTACACACATTTTTTAAAAATACTTTGTAGACTTTTAAACTTGTAATATCAGTCCTGAAAACACACTCTGTATAGTTACACGAAAACACTGCCTTTAATGTCTTTGTTTTATAAACGTTTTTCTATTTGTAAGATTTCAATATCTCTGTAGATTTTAATCTTTTTTGTTAAGAATTGAAGTGCAAGTACCTACATTCACCTCAGTGTGTACAGGGTGGGGATTGTCAAAACACCTCTTCCTCTTCCACAGTCAGACTATAATGTCTTCAGGGGTGACTACACACAGGTGTCATATCTGCTGGTGGAAGGACATTCTAAAGGTTGTTTGACAGTTATTATTTTTTTGTCTGTGTGCTCTTCAAAGGACTATTAAATATACTCAATATTTACATATTTGTCACTTAAATGTGATTTAAAACTTGTTTTGTATAAGAAATGATCAGATTATAGCTGCTCATGGTGAAAAGAAATTCCTGAGAGGGTAAAGAATGCTGTTTCCTGTTTTTCTTGGGTACCCCCTGAGATGGGGGTCATGCGGTTTACAGTAAGGAAATGGATAAAAATGAGCAAAGTTGATTACAAGAAATCTTAAGATCTTAATCAATGATGTTGAGAGTAGACACTGTCTTGAGCAATATTGACAGCAATGCAGGTAGAGAGCAGAGCTTTTTGTATCAATTAAAAAAGTTACAGGGCCTGGTGAGTGATGATGAAAAAGGAAGAGGAGAGATGAAAACACACACAGGGTACCAGGGGGTGGAAAATTAACAATGAAAAGAGAAAGTTTATGTGAAGAAGGAGAAGGAAGCCTTTGATAGAACGATAGGTTGTGAGTGTAAGGATGTGGGCATAGAGAGACAACTGGGAACTACATGGCTATCCGGGCTCTTGGAAGCTGCACTGGGAAGCAGTCATTATAAACTACCACATGTTGGAAAACATCCACAGGAAAAGACCTAACTCATGTGAAAACAGAAAGCACTGAAACTATATCATCTCTGCTGCCATCCTGTACTGACATTGTCACCCAACGTCTTAGTTACTCTTTCATTGCTGTGAAGAGACACCGCAACCATGGCAACTTATACAAGAAAACATTTACTTGGAGGCTTGCTTACAGTTTCAGAAGCTGAGTCCATGGTCATCGTTGCAAGAATGTAGTAGCAGGAAGGCAGGCAGCAGGAAGGCTAGCGAAAGTGCCTGAGAGTTTATGTCACATCCTCAAGGTGGAGATAGAAAGAGATGGGCTGGTCCTGGTGTGGGCTTTAAAATCACAACCAGCAACATACCTCCTCCAACAAAACCATGCCTCCTAACTCTTTGGAACCAAGTGTTCAAACATGTGAAACTATGGGGGTCACTGTCATTGAAATCACCACATTCTAACTAGCCTTGTAACAAATGAACTCTGTTTCTTTGCTGAGAAGGGTCACGCATGGTCATGAAGACCATTTTCTTGTGTCTTGAATATGCAGGGAATCCCTTTTGTGCTTCAAAAAATATATGAGGAAATGGAGCCAAAGATTGTCTATCTTTCTAAACTGTCCATGTCTACATGAGTCTGTAAGAGATCTTTATGAAAATATACATTTTATTAGGAAGTTCATGACCATATATAGCACTGATTTTTTTACTTATGATCTATATATAAGTGCCCTAGGAAAGAAGATTTTTTTTTAAATAATTAAAACAATTCTGCATATGTAGCAACTGTACATTTTAATGGATATTATGGTTTAAATTTAAAGTTTATTTCTCTAAGCTTATTGGTCCCAGTGGGTAGCACTATTTTAAGATGTGCTGGAAATATCAGTAGATGAGGCCATGAGAGAGAGTGGAGGCCACTGATGGGTGATTCTTGGGGACTGTGTTTTCTCCAGGTTTTCTCTTGATGCTACTCTTTGCTTCCTGGCTTCCACAGGGCCAGCCTTCCATCTGTTTCTGCCTCTCAACAGGACCAAAAGCAATGGAGCCAGCAGACTGTGATCATGGATCGAAACCTCTGAACACATGAGCCAAAAATCAATCAATCTTTCTTCTTTTAAACAGGCTATTTATTTATTTATTTATTTGTTTGTTTGTTTGTTTATTTATTTATTTATTTTAGGTATTTGTCACAGTGGGGGGAAAATCTGACTGACATGAAGGAATAGTGTAATGGTCCCATGGCTGTAACCAGACTTTTGCTGCTTTATTCAGTTCTTTTTCCTACCTCCCTACACTTCCCTTATCCCTTCCAACCCCCCCAACACTAGATAGGAGAGAATGAAAGTTAGAGGGGAAGGGGCCATCAATATTGTTAGAATGCCTCCTCCTGATCAGAGTTGTCAAGTTCTTTGAAATGAGTTTGATCTCCATCATCAGGATATCTCCAACCAGCAACCAGCAACCAACAGCAAAAGCAGCAGGAACAACTGGCAACCAGCAACAGCAGCAGGAACAGCAGGGACAGGAGCAGGGGGAGCAGTAGCTGCACTGCCTTCGGAGGGTCCAGCATTATAGACCTTCTGAAGAGTCCCCAGCCTTCCACACATAAACTATCCTCACCTGGTAAAAATCACACCTCTACCAGGACATGAGAGAAATCATAGTCAGCTGCTGTGGTCAGTCTGAAGCAGCCCCATATCCCACATCTGGGATTAAAACAAAAACATATTCACATGACATTTCTATGTTTTTAAAGAAACCAAAATTCTCACTATGCATGAAGCACACGTGAAGAGAAGTTCAGTAATCAAATGGATGAAATCTCCTTAATCTTATTTTTAATTACCAGTGATTTCCTGGTGAAATCACTTATGCTAGTTATATATGCATAAGGGATCATGACTATGGTGAACACGCTTAGACACAATATACATGCACACAGACTCCTCAGCTAGAATACTGAGATACAAAAGACACTTCCACAAAAACAGACTGGTTGTGATGCCTCAGAATGTTTGTTTATATTGGCGTGCTGCTAAAGAGAAAATATGTAACCCAAAAAGATATAAAAATCCTGTTGCTTCAGTGTTGACTAGGAGGCAATGGCACAGTGATTTACAGTCCCTCCACCCTCCTGGAGCTTAGGCAAGTGTGCAGACTGAGTGAGGAGTGGCCTCTGCAATGCTGTCGGCTCAGGAACTATAGTTCTGGAAAGCGTAAGTGTCTGAAAGCTCTGACACTTAAAGATAGATACTCATGATAAAAAGTTTCAAGTTTAAACCTGGAAAGCAACCAGACCAGCGGTTCTCAGCCTTCCTAATGCTACAATGCTTTCATACAGTCCTTCATGTTGTGGTGGCCCCCAACCATAAGATTATTTCTGTTGCGACTTTAGAATTGTAATTTTGTTACTGTTTCAAATCATAATGTAAACATCTATGCTTTCCAATGGTCTTAAGTGACCTCTGTGAAAGGGTTGTTCAGTGTCAAAGGGGTTATAACTCACAGATTGAAAACTATGAACTAGAATAAACATGTCATTTCTGGAAGCTGTTTATGTAGAAATGATGGCATTTGGTGAGATCAAAAAATGATTTTAAAAAGATATTTTTTTTCCTTAAGTATTTTTATTAGTTCTTCGAGAGTTTCATACGATGTGTTTTGATCATATTCATCCCCTTTGCCAACTTTTCCCAGATTCATCCCCCCAATTCCCTGTCCACCCAATGTTGGATCCTATTTTTTTTAAGCTCTCGAGATCAATGCGTGCAACCCAAATTCTCCTGGAAGGTGGTCTTCTACTGAAGAGGGTTAGACTCACTGGCTCTCCTCCTTCCAGCAGCTAACAATTTGCAATAGTTCTATGGCATGGGATGGGACTGTGGGCTAAACTCTCCTCTCCATGATGAGACTTGTAACTGCTGTTGAGTTCATATGTGTGCAGCTCCCCTGCTGTCTAAGTTTTTTTTCCTTGTAGTCATCTACCACTTCAGCCTCTTATACTCTTTTCACTTCCTTCGTCTGCGATGCTCCCTGAACCTTGGAGAAGGAGATGCAATGTATGTATTTCATGTTACTTGTCTCTCCTCACATTTTTCTCCACTACTTTACCCTCCTCTCTAACACCCTGGTTTAACCCTTCCTCTCCCATCACTCCCTTGAAGCCTCCACACCAGTGCATTCTAAAAACCTATTTTTAAATGTGAAATTTGGCAGAAGAAAACCCTTAGTCATGAAAACAACACCAAAAACAGTGTGTATCTACAAAACTAAATAAGCATTTGGGAGCAACACACAGCAAGAGTATGACCTGCGTGACTCTCATTCCGTTCTGGTCTTTGATTTACATCGTACAGGCCCTGTGATACGTGACCTTTCAATTGCAGAAACAAGTGAGATGCAGCGGTTAACTTATGCATGTCATACACATCATTATGCTAGCTGTAAGCTTCTTTGTGGGTCACGATCAAAAGCTAGTAAAAGTCTCACCCCACTTCGTTTTAATTTTAAATTGCAAATGGTAACATCTTTACTGTGTCCCCCCAAAAAGTATTTAGTACATAAAAAGGTCAGATGTACTATCTGTCTAGCAAGGTGTGCTTTTCTATAAATGTTTGAAAGACATTCTGGAATCTGAAGCTCATGACCAGTGACCATGCTTCCTGTCAACTCGAAGGATATGGTCAGGTTTCTCTTCTTCACTTTAAAGTGAATGAATACAAGGTTCAATAAACTGCAGATTAGATAACCTTACCTCTTAAAAACTCAAGAAAAGAGCCCCAGCATGATTGATGGGCATTCTACATCCTTAAAGCAGCTCCTGTGTGCAAAGAGCTTATAATGTCTCATCTTATTGTTAAAATGACTTGAATTTATAACCACCTAGGGTACCGGTGAGTGTGCCTATATGGTGTTTCCAGAGACTGAAATGAGGAGGAAAGGTCTACACTGAATGTGGGTGGCACTATCCCAAAGGCTTGGGGGGGGGCACCCCCAATGAACAGAAGAGTGCAAGTTGAGTTCCACTGCTCCTTCCTTCATGTTTCTGAGTGTGCACTGAGTGTGATGGCTCACCTTGCACTCCTCATCACCATGCCTTCCTCCCTGTGAGGGACAGTGTACCTTCAAACTGTGAGCCTACACAAATCCACCCTCCCTTTAAAATACTTTTGTCAGGAATTTTTTTTTTTTTTCACAGAGACGAGAAATATTACTAACACAAAGCTGACGTCGAAGACCAAACAGTGAGCAATTTTCTCAATTCTTTGTGCTCTTACCCACTAACTGTTTAAGATTTTTATGGGAAAAAAATACAAGATTGTGTTATAGGTCAGTTAATCCTGGAGAGAGAGAGAGAGAGAGAGAGAGATGTGTTTATATTCCTTTGATTTCATTCTCACCAGAGAAAAATGTAGCCTTGGGAAACTGTTTCATGCAGAAGCATCACTAGACAGTGGACATATATTCAGACCCTTAAAGAGCACAAATATTAAAAAAAAAAAATTACCTCACTTCTGCTACGACATCATCCAGCCCAAGCACTGGCAATGGATGCAGTCATCTTAACCCACACAGAGGCAGCGCCTGAACCCACTGGCTCAACAGCATTGTTCCCTGCTCAGCTGGGTCCAAGTCGCAGTTTAAAGACAGGTTTAAAATATGGCTGAGTGATTTATAGCAGGCTGCACAGGCAACAGTGTTCATTCTCCTTGACACATTGCTGAGCTTAGTTGCTGTGTCAATCTCTCAGGGTCATTCATGGTTAGATGTGAATTCATCATTATTAAAATTTATGCAATCAAATTAATGGTTTCTCCTCCTGTCTTAGGCTACTAAGGTGTATATTGGCTATTTGATTAAACAGGCCAGTAAATTCCTTCTCTTCAGGATGGTTAAGAAAGAGACTAAAATGATGGTTGGACAGAGCACTTGACTGTCAACTTGTTATTGGGAAGAATATAAACATGAGTTTAGTCTAAATTTTCTTTTTTAATTTAATTTTATTTATATATTTATTACAATTTATTCACTTTGTATCCTCTCTGCAGCCCCCTCCCTCCTTACCACCCTCCTTCTCCTTTCCCTATGCCCTTTCCCTAGTCCCCTGATAAGGGAGGACCTCCTCCCCTCTATCTGACCATAGCTTATTTGGTCTCATCAAGGCCGGCTACATCATCTTCCTCTGTGGCCTGGCAAGGCTGCCCTCCCCAGGGGGAAGTGATAAAAAAAGTCGGCCATTGAGTTCATGTCAAAGACAGCTCGTGTACCCCTTACTAGGGAACCCACTTGGAAACTGAGCAGCCAAGGGCTTCCTTTGAACAGCGGGGTCTAGGTCCTCTCCATACATGCTTCTTAGTTGGAATATTGGTCTCTGCAGGCCCACTGGGCCCAGGTATTTTGGCTCTGTTATTCACCTTGTGGAGGTCCTTTCTCCTCCAGTTCTTTCTATCTCCCTCTTCTTCCATAAGGATTCTATCACTCTGAGCAAAGTTTGGCCATGAGTCTCAGTATCTCCTTTGATACCCTGTTGGGTAGAGTCTTTCAGAGGTCCCCTGTAAAAGGCTCCTGTCCTGTTCCTTGGACATCATTGGCACAGAAGACAACTTTCTGAACAGAACACCAACAACAGAGGCTCTAAGATAAAAAAAATAATAAATGGGACTTCATGAAACTGAAAAGCTTTTGTAAAACAAAGAACACTGTCATGGGAACAAAACAACAGCCTACAGACTGGGAAAAGATCTTCACCAACTCTTCATCTGACAGAGGGCTAATATCCAGAATATATAAAGAATTGAAGAAGTTAAACACCAACAAACCAAGCAATCCAATTTAAAAATGAGGTACAGAGCTAAGCAGAGAATTCTCAACAGAGGAATACCGAATGGCAGAGAAACACTTAAAGATATGCTCAATATCCTTAGTAATTCGGGAAATGCAAATCAAAACCACCCTGAGATTTCACCTCACACCCATCAGAATGGCTAAGATCAAAAACTCAAGGGATGATGCATGCTGGAAAGGATGTGGAGAAAGGGGATCCTCCTCCATTGCTGGTGGGAATGTAACCTTGTACAGTCATTTTGGAAATCAATCTGGCACTGTCTCAGAAAATTAGGAATAGTGCTACCTCAAGATTCAACTATACTACTCCTAGGCATATATCCAAAAGATGCTCAAGTACACAATAAGGACGTTTGCTCAACCATGTTCATAGCAGCTTTATTTGTATAGCTAGAATCTGAAAACAACCCAGATGTCCCTCAGTTGAGGAATGGATACAGAAATTGTGGTACATTTACACAATGGAATGCTACTCAGCAATTAAAAACAAGTAGATCTTGAAGTTTGCATTCAAATGGTAGGAACTAGAAAAGATCTTCCTTAGTGAGGTAACCCAGAAGCAGAAAGACACACATGGTATATATTCACTTATAAGTGGATATTAACAATATAATATAGGGTAAACATACTAAAATCTATAGTCCTAAAGAAGCTAAACAACAAGGAGGACCCTACAGAAGAGGCTCAATCCTCATTTGGTCTAAATCTTCAAACTTTATTTATAATTATGGAGGTCAAGGTTTTCACACTACTGACTGTACCATAACGACAGTTCAAAGAACTGTAACATCAAAAGAAAAAGAGCTATAAGGTTGATGGGCTACAGGGATGGCTCAGCTGTTAAGAGCATGACTGCTCTTTCAGAGAACCCAAATTCAATTCCCAGCACTCACATCAGGGGGCGCTAAACCTAGCTTCAGGGATCCGATATCTCTGCCCTCCCAAGCACCTGCCTTCACATGCACGCACACACATACACAAACACACACACAGATACATACACACGCACACACACACATACACACACAGACACATACAAGCACACGTACACATGGACAGACCCATGCACACAGATACACTCACATGCACATATGCACACACAGGCACATACATGCGTATACACAGGCATGCACACACGTGCATGTATATTCATACATATATTCAAGAAATAAAATAAATCTTTAAAAAGGCACAAGTAGAGAGAATTTACTTGAGAGACGTTTTGAAAAGAAATGCTCCCAAGGAGGAAATGTCACTAAGTTGGCAGCTGGGTTCCGTCGCCGGCAGCATATAAAACAGGGCATAGTGACACACACCTGTGATCTCAGCACTGGGGTGGTGGAGACAAGAGGACCAGGCGTTCAAGGCCATTCTTGGCTATACAATAAGCGTAAGGCCAGCCTGGGCTACACGAGACCCTGTCCCAAAACAACAAAACAGGCAGGACTTTCCCTTTGTGAATCCAGATCGTCTATAGAAAAAGATTAAAAACGAACAGCTGGAGAAAGCACAGGGCAGGTCCATGTGCGGGAGCGGGCTCCCTAGGCTAACAAGGCCAAGACAGGTAAACTTTGTGTTAGCCACACACGAGGCTTAGCCACATTGCCCCATGCTGGCAGGTCCTGAGTCAAGCTCTGGTTCCATTTTTCCCCACTCCTTGGCTCCTCTCCTCTGTGGCCTCCAAGTAAATCATTGTTCAGTGATTTAAAGATTCTTACTTTCCTTTCTGTATCCCAAATATCTACCAGAAACTTCTGTTCTCCCATTTTCCCTCTCTGTCCCACGGATGTGATATAATAATAAAAATCTGCCACAACATATTTGGTATGAGAAAGGAACTTTACTATGGAAAGGTGGGGGAGAGAGAGAGTTACAGTCTGAGTAAGCCATGAGGGCACAGAGACAGACAGACAGTGTGGGAGGGCATAAGAGAGATGAGGGTGCAAGGGTTGGAGGGGGAGACAGAGAGACAAAGAGCGCAAGAGAGAAAGAAGCAGGCTTCTGGGCGGGTGATATCTTGCATACATAACAGCAGCAGGTGATGACATAGGACACAGGTGGTGACGTAAGACATTACCAGGACTCTAAAGGCCCCTGAGGGCAGACCATTTGAATTGCCTGCACACCAACATAACGGTTGGTCATTTTCTTCTATCTCCCCCTTCTCATGGGCAGCCATGCTGTGCTGTGAATCTGCCATGTTCATCCGATTCCCACAGAATATTCAGGTTGCTAGCTTCTCTGTGTGCAGCAGATCCTGGGGACAGAGCAGGATCTTTCAACCTATGGGGAAAGCAGCTGAGCAGGTGCCCAGGGCCCAGGTGATGGAGACAGTCCACTGTATTGTGTAACTGTGAGTTGGTTCTCTGTTCTCCTTTTACTGAGAGCGTCTTCAGAAACCTTGCCATGATTTGGCCTTGACATTGTCAACCTCTCACCAGGACTCAGCACACGCCTAGGTCAGGCATGTGTCCCTGGAAGACTTCCTGCATGCTAATGAGACTTCGACCACTGCAAATGTTTTGCTGAAAAGACAAAAATCTGAAGACAAGGAACAATCACGTCTATATCTTCCCTATATAGTTGCACCGACCCACCCCGTTCCGACCGACAAAGAAAGTGCACCTCCCCCCCCAACTCATCAGACTACAAAAGTGCTTCCTGACCACTTACAGAACAAAAATGTAGGTATTACTATCAGCTCGTTTCTTTTCTGTGTCCTCACCTTCAAAGGGCAGATAGGATCGAATTGGAGCAGGACGGCTGCTTTTCCTGTGGCAGTAATGAGTTGGGGTGGGACGGGATAAGACAGACTGTGGAGTCGGGGTCACAGAGGTGCAAGGCTTCATGAATTTATTCATGGAAACGCATCTCTCCTTTTGTAACTGCGGTGCCAGGAGCACAATGCAATTGCACACACTGTAGCTGCCCCACTACAAAGAGTGATCCATACCAGCTCTACACATCCGCCAAAGACATGCGGAAATTGTTAAAATTTTCAATGATCACATGATATATATGTTCACACGGTCACTCACCAGAATCTTCCACATCTTTTTTTTTTTTTTTTTTTTGAGAACATTGTAGGAATAAAAAGAATCTATGTCACCAAGAAACATATACGTAAATAGAAGTTTGTGATAAATTGGGAGAGTGTTGCAGCTTTGAAACTGTTTCAGATCCAAAGACTTAGTTTTAAAAAAGGCTGCATTGGTCTGATGCCCGGGGTGTATGGGATTTCATCTATCCGATGATGTTCAGTCCTTTGCTGACCTCTGGAAACTTCCCTGTTTTTGTTTTGTTTTAATGGCCAGTTTCATGTGTGCCAATGAGAAAAGACCAAGTGTTGCTTCATATTATAAACAAATAGGAAACAGAAGGTGATTGTGTTTTTTCAGACATGAGTGTATTTTTCTACCACAAGGTGACAGCCCCAATTAGTTCATTTTTAAGCCCATGATTTCATGAGAAGTTAAATCTCTGATAAAGCAGGATCTCTGGCTTGGATTGCAGATCTCAGATTACCTGCTGTGTTATCTTGTATTACACATTTCTGCATGCAAAAAAAAGGGTATCAGAAGTTTTTATGGTATGTAACTCCTCAGAGAGGGCTTTGGTGAGAAAAAGAAATCAACAAAAATCAGATATTTGTATCTTCATGACACTGAGTTTCCACAAACTTGCTTCCATTTGAATTACTGTTATTTGGGGGATGTATTATTATTATCTTATTAGTGTAGTCTCTAAACCTATTATTTCTTATCTTCTAGTTTCTCCCCTGATGACTAATTAGGGCTGTCAACATGAAATCCACTAATACTGAAGCTTCTGGGCATCCCTGTGAGAGAATTCTCTACCAGAATTATTTGATTATTATCTGGCAGTCCAGATAGAAGGACACAGAAGAAGGAAGCTCTGCTCTTTGCCTGCATATCCTAACTCTTGCTAGCAAATTCATCTCCAGTGTAGACTGAAAACTGGCAGCCCTCTGGGAATATTCCAGGCCTTTGGCCCCAGACTCCAACTCCAGAGACATCTAGACATATGAGAATGAATAGACTCTTGGTCTCTCATTGTGAGACAACCATTGTTGGAATACATGGACCATCTAGTGTAAGCTAATAAATATAATATATATATATATATATATATATATATATATATATATATACACACACATATATATTCCTTCTATCAATTCTGTTTTTTTAGAGAACACTGAATAAGTCCTCTTTGGTGGGATGAAAAGTTACCTCTATTCCTGTGCTTCTGTACTGATCATAATTTCAAACTCTTAGCAACTACCTTGAAGTTTTATGTTTAAATATGTTTAATTACATATTTTTAAAGTTAGCTCTAAATTTGATACAATTGTAGTTTTAGTTTCTTTTCTTGGTGCTGTGACTAAGAAGTTAAGCTGACAAAGCCAACTTAAGGCAGAAAGGCTGTATTTGGCTCACAATTTCAGGCCCATAATTGTGGGGAAGGGAAGGCAGCAGGAACTTGATCCAGCTAGTCACACAGCATCCACACGCAAGAGTGGAGATTAATGAAATAATGCATGCCAGTGCTAGAATCTGCTGCCTAGGGAATGGGGCCACCACCATGAGCATGTATTTTCATCTCAACTAGTAATCAAAATAATCCACTCACAGATGACCAGAGTGCATGGATGGGCTGCAGACATGAACCTCTCTGTATGAGAGGTTAAATCACACAGACTTTGGTATGTCCAGGGACCAAGGGGCCTGTGTGTTGCAGAAAAATGTACAGAAGGCCTGACAGAGCTTCAGAAGAAAAAACATCAGCAGAAAACACTATAAAATTGCATGGAGGGGCATATAAACTATGAGACAGAGGAGAGAGATAGAGGAGAGAGAGAGGGGACAGAGAGGAGAGAGAGGAGAGAGAGCAGAGGAGGACAGGAGGAGAGGAGAGAGAGGAGAGAGGGGAGAGAGGGGAGAGAGGGGAGGGGAGAGGAGAGGAGAGAGGAGAGGGGAGAGGAGAAGAGGAGAGAGGAGAGGAGGAGGAAGAGAGAAGGAGAGGAGAGTAGGAGAGAGAGAGGAGAGGAGAGAGGAGAGAAAAGAGAAGAGAAGAGAAGAGAAGAGAAGAGAAGAGAAGAGAAGAGAGAAGAGAAGAGAAGAGAGAGAAGAGAAGAGAAGAGAAGAGAAGAGAAGAGAAGAGAAGAGAAGAGAAGAGAAGAGAAGAGAAGAGAAGAGAAGAGAAGAGAAGAGAAGAGAAGAAACCAAAAGGATGTTTTTGCTAAGAAAACATAGTGACTAGAGAGTAGAGCAAGAATCCCTGGGGGTGTCAAGAGCTGTGACCTTGCCATCTGACATGAAATGCTTATGCTCTGATGGCTACACTTCATACTTGGGGTCAGCACCTTGACCTGAAGAAGATGGAGGCTCTGAACTGTCAGTTCCATCATTTCCTAAGTACTGCTTTACTCTCACCTCGCCACTGAGCTTAGTACAATTCCAATTTTTCAGATGTTTATTGACTTCTGTGGTTTTCGTCCCTTTGTCCTTCCCTAGTGTAATCTGTCCAGCTACTGTTGAAGCAGTGGTGTTAATTCCATTTAAAGGCTATTTCTTCATTCAGTGACCATTATTGTAGAAGATGCTTTACATGGGATTTTTGCGTGCATTTGCATGTGCACCATGGATGGAACCCAAAGCCTTGTGTATCCTAAGCAAGCACTCTCCCACGGAGCTACACCCTCAACCCTTTAAACAGGAGTTTGAGAAATGAATACTGTCTGCATTTTGTTTTTGAATGGTACATTTTTACTCTTTATTATTTTATGTATCTCTGATCATCTTAAACACGTGCCTTCTAAATTATCTTTCACTTTGTTTATTATCTAATATGGAGATTAAACAGAAGATTTGAAATTGTGTTTCTACCTGCACTAACTGCTTGTATCGGCATAGGCTCCTGCTCTCACCCCCTGGCTCCTGCCCTCACTCCCTCCCTAGCTTCTTACTGCAGCTTTATTACTATTTTTTTTTCTTTTTGCATCTCTCTCTCTCTACTTACCCTGGCCCTGGGATTCTACTGTGAGCGCCTTCATCCACAACAGTGGCTCAGCTCATACACAGAAATTTTATTATAGATTTTAAAGATGCATCAACTAAAACACACAAAAAAAAACCATAGTCCTGGTTCTTACGGAGAGTCCTCTTTCTAAACCCACACTGCGCTAGACGCAGCAAACTCAGCTGTAGTCGTTCATGATTCCTGCCCTGTTTGACTCCTGGTCTCACAGCTGGAGCTTGCCAAATCTTTCGCAGACACCTTATGGGCTCCTTTCCTGTTGGAGCAGAGACAAACCACGTCTCTTTCCACCTGGACTTGGATCCTGGCAAAGCCTGGGCAGCTGCCACCCATCTCTGCTGTATGGAACTGGTTGTCTCATTCTGAACCTAGTAAAAATAATTTACATGATTTTGAAGTATATATCGTTATTTGTGCAACCCTTCCAAAGTGTGGTGAGTGGGAGTACAGATGACTTTTAAAATGTCCATAAAGTATTATAAGTTCCATACTAGATAGTTTTATGTCAGCTTGACACAAGCTAAAGTCATCCAAGAGGAGGGAGCCTCAATTAAGAAAATGCATCTGTAAGATCAGGCTGTGGGCAAGCCTGTAGGGCATTTTCTTAATTACTGATTGATGGAAGAGGGCTCAGTCCATTGTGGGTGGTGCCATCCCTGGGCTGGTGGTCCTGGGTTCTATAAGGAAGCAGGCTGAGCAAGCCATGAGGAGCAAGCCAGCAAGCAGCACCTGTCCGTGGCCTCTGCATCAGCTCCTGCCTCCAGGTTCCTGCCCTGCTTGAGTTTCACTTCTTTCAATGATGGGCTACAATGTGGAAGGATAAGATGAATAAACACTTTTCTTCCCAAATTGCTTTGGTCAGTTTCGTCACAGCAGTAGAAACCTGAACTAAGAGAATGGAGAGAAGAAAAAGGTGAAAATTGTATGCAGTCTTTATTTTTATGGTCATGTAAATTCTATTTTATTTTAAAGCATTATCTTTAGCATTATCATCATCATCATCATCATCATCATCATCATCATCATCATCATCATATCACCTATCATACTTTACAACTGTCACATATTTAAGATAAAATGGCCGGGGTTTCATACATGGATGTGTGAAGAACAGTCTCCTAGAAGCTCCAGGAGATCTCAGTCTTATTGTAGGGTGTGTGGGGGGGGATCACTTACAGGTGACAGTTGGCAAAGGCTGGTGTTTCTTTCATCTGTTGAGGGGCCATCTCTGGCCCCTAAGTACTGAGATCAATGCAGATTGTCTTCTGACAGTGCCTTCCTCTCTCTCTGTAGGGTCTGAGACAGAGAGAATCACCAAGAAAAGATGGGTTATTTTATTCCCATTTTTCTGCTAATGGAAACACTGCACAAACAAAACAAAAACTTTGCTTCAGATCATGAAAGGCTGCTTGTAGCATAAAAGCTTCTAAACCATTTCATCTTTATCAAAATTTTTTAAATACAGTATTGATGACTATGGCATTATTAGATATTCTTACATATTTGTTGGAATTTCAACCTAATGCACACTAAAACTTATTCAGTACCTTGAGATATTTTATGCTTTTTTATTTATTTGTGTGTATGTGTGTGGATTCGCTTGCCATGGCACATGTGTGGAGGTCAGTGGACAAACCTCTTGGAGTCAGTTCTCTCCTTCCACCAAATGGGTCCTGAGGAGTAAACGCAAGTCATTTGGCTTGGAGGCAAGTGCCTGTATGCATGGTACCATCTTGCTGAACTAATATTTAGTACCTTTTAAAATATTTATCATTTTTATTCTATGTGTGTGAGTGTTTGTCTCTATGTATGAATGGCTGGGAACCTCCTGAGTATCTGTTTCCCATGAGGTCAAAAGAAAACTTTAGGCCCCGTGGAACTGGAGTTACTGCCATCATGTGGGGGCTGGAGAGTTGGCTCAGGAGTTATGAGGCTACACGTTATTCTCACAGAGGCCAAGTACAGTTCCCAGCACCCATACCTTAGTGTCTTAGCCTCTTTCTTCCTTTTCTTTCTCTCTCTCTTTCTTTCTTTTATTTCTCTTTTTTGTAGCTGCAAAGCCCAATGCTAACTTCTGGGTATAGCTGAGTGACAAACACGCAGAAGAATGCCACTTCAGTTTATGAATTAATTGGATGGATCCAAGATCTTCAAGTGATTTAATCCTCCCTGTATTCTCTTGCTTTTCAGCATGGTCTTTTGGGACTATTGATGCTTTCATTCTCTCTGCCCTGAATTCGTGAGAAATATTGGATTTTCTTAATCAGCTGGGGAAAGAGTGACAAGAGTCTTTGCTTTTATTGCACATGGAAGCATTTACTGTGCAGTGAGCTGCCACGGAGAGGTTTGTTCCTTAGTTCGCTGTGTGTCACATGTCTCCAGACTTTTCCCTCCCAGCAGCGAGCCTCAAAGGCCAGTACTCCAGACAATGTTAGTGAGCATTCCACTTCTGGGACTTTATAAAACAGCTCTTCACTCTGATTGAACCTTAATTTATAGGACTTGAAAATCTATTAAAAACTGAATTCAAAGCTTATAGCTCATCGTGAACTTTTTAGGAGAGTAAAACATGTGCATAAATAGAATAGATTATATTCTAATTAAACCACTCACACACTGGCCACGGATGATGAGATACAAAATGTGATTTTGGAAACACGCTAATTAAAACTACCACACATAGACTCTTAGGGCACACTTCACATGGTGCTTCCTTTCTAGACAAAAGATGAAGACTTTTCTCAGGAGTTCTTAGCTATTCCAATGAATAAAAGTAATTATTGAAAAGTTCTGAGGCAGGATAGGAGGACAACTTGGTGGCAGGCCGCTAACAGAGCATGTGCAAGGCCTGTGCTGTATCAGAAGGAAAAAAAAAAAAAAAGCTTCATTTTTTAATACACTGCCGTCCACAAAAAGAGCTAGGGTGATTGCTTCTGTTTTAGATCTTTAACCGCCAGGCTTCAAAACCTTCTTCGATAACAAGAGAAGACTGAGACTAAAGACCTCAAGACTCTGATTTCTCCCATGCTGGCTTGAGTTAGAAGAGTTCCTGTTTCTCTTACACGCTTTGCAGAATCCAATGTATACAGTGCAGGCAGATGTGATGCTTAGCTTCTGTGGGAGCAGCCATCTAATTTTCAGAAGTACTTTACTTCTGTCAGAGTAAAGTACCTCAGATGTTTACAGCTATTCTCATGAGCATCTATGTTGATCCAGGATCCTGCCTGGGGGGCTCATACTCAGTGCTGTCTCTGCCTCCGTTTGAATCCTGTCCCCTTCTTACGCAGAGGGCTACTCCTCTCTTCTTGCTTGCAGCCAGCTCTCACTGGGTTTGCGTTTCAGTACTCTCTGCCAGTCAGGGCTCTGATGACCTGCGCTGGTCTTGTTCTCGTGGATGCTGATGTTGTGGACAGTTTTAGGAGGTAAAAATGTGCCACATCCTCCAGTCAAGAGCAGAGAGTGAATTCTGCCCTGTATACCAAAGATGCCATACCAGGGACAACTGAATAAGGAGGGTTAAAATGCACACACACACACACACACACACACACATACATATATACATACATATATATGTCAGGCCTCCTAAACTTGGGATGTTTTTTCATGATTATTTTCAGAAAACATAATCATATTTCTTAGATTATTACACCCTGTGATTAACTTTCTCTTTAGTTTTTTTCTTAATGTCTCTCCTCTCTTGCCTGAATGGTTCTGAGCCAGCATTAAATGTGCTAAAACCTGTATTTACTGAACCTTTGTTTGATTTAACCCAATTGTTAAATTCTGCATATGTTGCCTTTTTATTCTAATGATTTTTGCACATTTTTTTTCTTTTTAATGTACTTCTTTTTTTTCTTTTAAGAACAATTTTAGGTTCACAACAGAATGAAATGCAAAGCCCAGAGATTCCCTACATCCTCTCTGTGGGCAAGAACCACCTTCTCCCCAGTTACTAATTGCTACATTCCTAACCAGAGTGGTCCATTTTGCTTCAACCAAGAAATCTACAGGAGGACAACTGTTTATACTTTGCGTCAGCACTCCCAGTGTTGTGTGATCTAGGCATCTGAACTTATTTAAAATATACTGTCTCCACCATGATCATATAAAACAGATTAGTTTCACTTTGTTAAAAGTACTCTTGTGTTCCAACTCATCTGTCCTTGCTCCACAAACCCTGCCAACCAATCTTTCATTTCCTCCACATTTATAACTTTTCTAGAATGTCATACAGTTGAAGTTAATCCAGTGTGTGGCCTTTCCATGCAGGCTTCTTTCAGTAGCAATGTACATGCAGGTTGCCTCTCTGTCTATCCATGGTTTGAGAGTTCATTTCTTTTAAGATGTTTATTTTATTCTTATTTATGTGAATGTGTGTATGGGTCTGCACACGTGTGTGCATACGGAGGCCAGAAGGGAGTGTCAGATCCCCTGCAGCTGGAGTTACAGGCAGTTGTAAGCCATCCAACAAGGGTTCAGGGACCTGAACTTTGCTTCTCTGCAAAAACAGTGAGTGCTCTTAAGTGTTGAGCCATTGATCCATTTCTCCAGCCCTGAACTTTTACTTTTCTTAACAACTATCTTTTAGCTGAACACATAATAATTTCTTCCTAGACAAAAGTTTGGAATTAATAAAAGTTAGCATTTTATCAACGAAATTAAAGGTCATTTATTTTTTTCTTAAAAGTTTAAGGATCTCAGTATTTTTCCCAGGCTATCCTCCTTTCCCTGGTCCTAAGAATCTTTCTGTCTCAGCCTCCTGAGTAGCTGGAACTGCAGTGTTGTGAGATCATACAGAGCTCCAGTTCTTAATTTAAACCCAGTCTTGTGTCTAGTTGGAATGAAAAAATGACTTAATAAAACTTAAGAATCATTTAAATGATGAAATGAATGCTGAGATTCTGGAGATGATTTCCTACTGGGCTGGGAAATCTATGAATGTTGCAATTTATTGCATGGGAAACAAGGGAAAGATGAGACCTTCAGATAATGTTTGTACACAGATCGAAAGAAAGAAAGAAAGAAAGAGAAGGAAGGAAGGAAGGAAGGAAGGAAGGAAGGAAAGAGA
>NW_026594110.1:0-2524 GCF_907164565.1 Psammomys obesus | reverse complement strand
AAACACACACTCATGTACACACACACACACACACACACACACACACACACACACACATACACACACAACCCAGGAACCCCTGAAGATGGCTTGTTATACATTTCTATCACTACATACATAAGTGGACCACTGGACCTCCATGTCTACCTGTTGAAAGCATGGGGTATCAGGCACTGTGTGAAGGTTTCTCACTTACAGTCTATGAATCCCCATGGAAATTCTGTGGGATGTGAAGCAGCACTGTGCTCTATCTCTCAGATAATGACAACGAGAATCAACGTGGTTGTTGAGCTTCATGGCCCAGCCTGCCTGTATACAGAAGACTGGCCTCTGAGGACACTGGTACCCTTCACTTCTGTCCTCTGGAAGCTTGTAGCAAAGATGGAAATAGCATACACACCAGAAAGATGGGAATGAAGATTTTTGCTACTTCAGCATCACTTCCTCTCTGGATCTTCCACCTCATATCCCAGCAAGGTAGAGTTACTGTATATCTCCAGCCTCTTCTTCCTTCTTATAAACCCCAAGGACAAAGTAACCAAAAAGCATCAGAAAAACAATAACAAATCAATCTCTCTCTCCCTCTCCCTCTCCCCTTCCCTCCTCAGCAGAACCCAGCAGCCACACAAGGTTGGAGAGAATTATAAAAGCAAGGAAACAACAGCGGCTGCCTCTGCCTGTCAGCTGGAAATACAGACACTCCAGTGAGATGCCAAGTGCCAATCACAGTGGCTGTGGCCACCATCCTCATCTTAGATTGCTTGGGCTCTGAGATGCAGACTGCTGACTCACTGCATGACAGGAGGAACTTTGAGTGGCTACCCTGAAATATCTATGAGGATAATAGAGTTGTAAAGATTGAATGAGATTACACACCCACACACACATACACACAAATGCACCACACAATAGAAACAATATTTTATAAACACAAAGGTAAGAGAGAAATGAAAGAAGAGCTCTGAAAGATGAAACAGAGGAAGTGAAGACTATAAGTATTTGCTGTTGGACACTCATGGTAATGATCAATTCATTTATATAATTAATTTATCCCTTCAGTCTAACAAATGTTTATTGAGCATCTACTATGCTCCAGAAATGTGCTATGTACTGAACAGAGGAGTAAAACAGTGAGGAGCTTTCTCATGGCAGAGGAGCCAGATAGTAAATAAAATCCACAGATAAGCTAATACTTAAGAGGTGAAACCCAGATGTCAATCAGAAGTCAGTGAAGCAATGAACTCAAATGTTTGGTGCTTAGGGGCTTGGGAAAACTTGATAAGTCAAGAGACATGGGAGAGAAAGTCAACTACAAGACCCAGTGGGTGCAGAAACTGCTCAACTTTCAAAGCCTTGGGTCACGTGTCTTCTCCCTACAATGCTGGCTCGAGCCCTTGACCTCAGGACCAGCATATGCCAGATTCTGTGGCCTTGTAAACTCCCTTCTGCTTCTTCCTCAGACAACAAGAATGTAGAAAGGATATTGGTCTCTTCTTATAGTCACAAGGCCAGACAAAACAAACCCCATAACCAAGATGCTGCTTTGTCTAATGGCTGTGACAGGTATAACTAAAAACTGCAAAAGGCATGCCAAAAGGAGTGCCTATCACATCCCCACTGACCTGCTCCAGGTCTTCTAGATTTGGCTCAGAACCAAACCTGTATTTGGTATTTTTCTTGAATTACCAATGTTAACCAATACTGCCTCCCATGGGGATACATTTCAGGGGCAGGCGAGCAATGAGTAGCCACCTGCACACAGGAGCCAAATACTTTAAGGAAATGTTTAGATAAATGTTCAGATTTCCATACAATAGTCATTTTCTAGACTGGGCACAAGTCTGGATTTTCTTTACCAGTAAATTGGAGGGAACTTTTTTTTCTCTTTAGTTTTGTAAAGCTTGGATCTGAAAGTTTCATCCTTACAACTATTGAGGAAAAGGTCAAAGGATTGAGCAATGCAACCTCTTATGAACGGGTAGGAAAGCCCAATAAACAGCAGAGTGGTAAGAGATGGATGACTCACACAGAGTAAGTAACAGAACATGCTCACTTTTAAGACCATACAGCTCATGAGGGGTGTCAGGATTGCACAAAGAACCCACGTCACAATCTTTCTCTTTGGATCTCCTGAACACATCTCATTGGTTCTGTATTGATTCATACACACTTCCCAAATTCATTCTACTTTTATAGAATGATTCATGGGATGGAAAGGTTGCTCTGTGGGCAAAGTCTTTACTGTGTAAGTGTGAAGGCCTCTGTAAGTCTCTCCAGAATCTACAGAAATCCAGGCATAGCAGTATGTGTCTGTTACCCCAGTGCTACTATAATGAGATGCAGGACGGAGACAGGAGAATCCCAAAAAGCTCATAGGCCAGCTAGCCTAGTGTGTACAGAAGGACACAAAACCCCCGCCAGTTTCAGACAAGGTGGAATGGAAGGACAGACCCTTGAGGTTGCCCTCTGACCTCCAAACACACTATAGTATGTGTGCCAGCACTTGTGCATATGAACACACACA
>NW_026594109.1:0-9885 GCF_907164565.1 Psammomys obesus | reverse complement strand
AATAAGACAAATATAAAACATGACAGATTTCCTGGATGACTATGCTTCTGAGAAGGCCACTGCTCTGTCTGTGCTGGAAGATTATGAAAAAAAAAATTCCTCAAGCTATCAGCACCTATATACCTTTGACATAAAATGTTTCCCTTCTACTTTAGTTTGCTGAGCATGCAATACTGAGTATTTTACCAGAATTCTGTGACCCTGGGGTGCCATCAATTATGAATGTGAATGGGATAGTGGGACATGGCCAGTGGGCAGACTAAGTTCTGCTATTACACATCACCCACAAAACTCACATTCAATGATAAAATTACCCATGATTTTCAAGGTTGAACTAATGAATCCAAATGTAGGCTCCTGTGGAATATCTTTTATGTGTGTCATATGCAGAAGGCACATCCCGAATAGCTAGAAATAAAAGTGCGAATATGACAGATCTATTGACCTGAGTTCTGCAGAAAGACAAATGAAGTTAAAAGTTAATATGAAGTCAAAGCACTTTTTTTGTGTATCCAAGTACAAATTTCAGTTGGCCAACTAGATATGGGAGCACAGAATAATAAAAAGCTAGAGCTAGGGGTTTGACCTGAGCACAAGCATTAGAAGTGAAAAAATTTGCTGCCAAGAGCAAGTTTATATCAAGGAGGTATATGTGAGGACTAAGCCTTGCTATCTTAGTTAGTTATAATAAAGGTCATGACAAAAAGAAACTTGAGGCAGAAAGGGTTTTCTTGGCTTATGAGTCCTGATTATAGTCAGTAGCTGGGGGAAGCCCAGGCAGGAACTCAAACAGGCCAGAAGCATGGTGGCAGGAACTCAAACAAAGACAACAGAGGTGTGTTTCTTACTAGATTGTCATATATGGTTTGCTCACTCTGCTTCCTTTAAAACCCAGGACAACCTACCCAGATAGCACTACCCAGATTGGCTGGGCCTTCCTATATCAGTCATTAACTAAGAAAAATGTCTCACAGACATCCCTACAGGCCATGTGTTGAAGACAATCCCTCTTAAATCAATCTAGCTTGTGTCAAGTTGATTTTAAAAAGAAATCTTAACCAACATACTAGAATTTACCATTTACTTTTTGATTTATAGTTCAGAAAAGGAGAAAATGGCAGACAGTGGAAATTTTAAAGCTGTCTTTGTCACAAGATTAAATCTTCCTAAGTTTTTAATGTTGGGGGTTGGCCTGATGCTTGTATATTGTTGCCTGGATACACTTATCCTTGTGTAAACCTACCTGATTGGCTGATTAAATGGCCTATACCTGGGCAGGGCAGAATGGGGCAGGGGTGGATAAGGTTCCTGGGCTTTGGAGGACAGGAAAGCCATAGGATGGGAAGAGAGGAGGAAGGAGGATGCCACAATGGGTTAGTGTGGAGAAGGAACCATGTGGGCTGGGAGGAAGGATTCCAATAATGATGTGGGAAGGCCCAGATGAAGAATACAAACAAGTATCTTGGGAATAGGGATAGAAGGTAGACCAGATGAGGTTATTTAAGGCAAATGGCATTGGATGGGGCCTGGGAGATGGATGATGAGGTTTTTGAGACAGCATAAGTATACATATCTGCCCAGCCCAAAGTAATAAAGTTATATTAAAATCTGACAGGTGTCTGTGTTTGATTTGACTGGTAGCAGGTTAGATAATACTGCCGTGATAACCATAGGGCAAATAATAAACATTACATAACCCAACACTTTTTAAAATATTTACTATGACCTTTTACAGTCACCTGTAAAGGGGAATACCTATTTAACATTTTGGAAAATTGCATATCAAAATCATATCTATATTTTTAGAGTATAGAATTGCATATTTGTATCAAGTGTAGTGTCTTACTCTATATATCTTATTTATTTCAATCTAATCTAATATATTATATATTAATGTTATATATATATATATATATATATATATATATATATATATTCCTGAGTCCATCCCCAAAAGGTAGGAGGAATCAAAACCCGAAGGAGGATGTGTGAAATCAGAGAAAAAAGACTTGGACCAAGAGGTGTAGTTCACAAATTCTTGTACTGAGAAAGCTCAGGCCATCTTTATTTATGCATCTGTTTTCCCAGGGTTAAGAAGTTTTACATTCATTTTTTCATCTACAATCTCTTTTACGAGCTCTCCGTGTTTTTAACAATAATGTACACACTGTACTTTTTCTCTTCATTCTCCTCCTCAGTCCTCACAGTGTCTTACTAACCCATGAGCTGTATCAAGAAAGAGGAAATATAGCTTCAGCAAGCAGTTAATATCTAACTCAGCACACTGGTACATAACTAACCAAGTGACTATGATTGGCAGCAATTGTGGTTATAGGATAGAGACATGATAGAATACATACTTAGGAAATTCTGATATACTTATTGGCATCTAGCATCTCCCCATATCCTAATCAGATCTAATTCTTCTAATGCCCTGAGCTCTCAGCAAATTAGTAACCTGAGTCAGTTCCTCATCCTGAATGTTGCCATTAGGTTTTGAAAAAAAAAATGATCCAGCAAGACCTTCCTCATTTTCATCTTTTGATAATCATCTAGCTGTTGTTTGGAACGGGTCATTGTGAACTAAGTTCCCATCAGAAGAGAATTTGTTTACATAATATAATCGATTTCTGACAAATTTTTCAAGACAGGGTACAAAACACTCTGCCATTGAACACATCAATGGCAATGACAAGTATTCAATACTTTATTTGTAAACCCAACTATATCTATAGCAAGCAATTATTCCATTGCTCCTAAAAGCTGTGAACTCCCCATTTCAGTGGACTAAGGGAAGGGGATAGTGAAAATGGGGAGGGAGGGTAGGACTAAGAGGAGTTGAGGGAGTGGGCTTCAATTGGGATATATAATGAATAAATTTTGAGGAAAGAAATCAAAATTAAAAATTAAAAAAAGTTATGAGAACAACTACTGCTATTTTTGAGGACAATTTTAAATTGCATCTGTAATGAATAACATGACATTTCTCAGTTATGTCTACCGTAACCTTAGTTACAGTAACTAAATATAATCTGTAAATGTAATATTAGTTCAGATTACATATATAATAAATCTATTTTTTTCTATTAGCTTATGATGAATAAGAGTAAGCACAATGGTACTTACACGATGTAACTCTTCAAACCTATTCTGAAGTCTCTGTTGAAAACTAAATGTTTTTGTCATTCTGTAGGACTTATAAAATGTCAAGTTAGTCTCCACTTTGATAACTTACTCATACCTTCCACAGCTTGTAATGCTCCTTCATGCTCCTGAAGTGCCTCTCTTAGATTTCAGTGGAAAAACAAAAGCTTCTCCACTGATGATAATCACCATTGTGTGAAAGGCCTAGAAAGAATATTACATCTACTTCTGTTTAAAGTTGTCAGAGCCTGGGTCAAAAAGCTACATGAGTTAGGACTAAATTGATTTTTGTTCTTGCCTGGCTTCTTTCAACATGTAGTCACAGAAACTATGCAGAATTTCTTAGAATCTAACAGCTAAAACTTAACTTTAATGTTTCTTTTAAGTAGGTTCAGATGTGAGCAAGTGTTCTCTCAAAAAGAGATTAAATGGGTTTTGTGTCAGGGAGCACTGGCCAGTGTCAGCGTGCAAAATGGAAAAGAGAAAGCCCCCTTGAATATATCAGCTAAGGCTGGAAATCAGTGGAATTAGCTAAACACATAATAAAATATTCCAAAAAGCCCACTGTGAGTTGGAAGTAGCAAGGCAATCCATTGGTCAGAAACAGGAAGAAATGATATCCATCAATACCAGAATGAGGTAGGCATACAGTGAGGTAGTGGATTTGCCCTTGGTGCAATGGAGATGGGGAGCATCATGAGAAAAGAAGGAAGGAAGGAAGGAAGGAAGGAAGGAAGGAAGGAAGGAAGGAAGGAAGGAAGGAAGGAAAGAAAGAAAGAAAGAAAGAAAGAAAGAAAGAAAGAAAGAAAGAAAGGACAGAAAGGCTCAAAGGCACCGTTGACTTGATTTGTGCTTTGCCCTACAAAGTGAGACTTGTTCCAGGCTGGGGTTATGTCTTCTTCCTCTGTCAGTGCTGAAACTCCATCGGGCTTGGAGCCCTGTAGGGTCTGTGCATGCTGCCACAGTCATGCTATATGAGTTTGTATGCATCAGTCCTGTGCTGTCTGGAAGGCCTTGTTCCCTGATGTCATCTTTCTCCACTGGATCTTACATTTCTTCCTCCTCCTCTGCACAGCTCCCTCATCTCTTTCAGAGGGTTTGACAAACACCCCCACGATTTAGGACTGTGTGTTCTAATGACTCTCACTTTCGATATATTTTCCTGCTGTGGTTGTCTGTATTTGGTTTCACCTACTGAAAGAGGTCTCTTCTTAGATGATGGTTGAGCAAGCCACTGATCTATGAGTATAGCAGAATGTTGTTATGAATTATTTTATGGCTACGTTCCTTTAGGAGAGCAGTAGTATTTGTTTTTTACCTAAGTTCATGACCTGTCTAGTCTCAGGTTTTTGACCACTCCAGTTGTATCAGGAATGGTCATTTTTTATTTGGAATATCTATCTATCTATCTATCTATCTATCTATCTATCTATCTATCTATCTATCTATCTATTTATTTGTATTATCATTTATTCACTTTGTATCCCAGCTGTAGCCCCCTCTCTCATTCCCTCCCAATACTACCTTCCCTCCTTAATCTCCACCCATGCCCCTCTCCAAGTCCACTAATAGGGGAGGTCCTCCTCTCCTTCCATCTGACCCTAGTCTATCAGGTCTCATCAGGACTGGCTGCAATGTCTTCCTCTGTGGCCTGATAAGGCTGCTTCCCCATCAGGGGGAGGTGATCACAGAGTGAGCCAGTGAGTTCATGTCAGAGACAGTTCCTGTTCCCCTTACTAGGGTATCCATTTAGAGACTAAGCTACCATGGGCTACATCTGTGCAAGGGTTCTAGCTTATCTCCATGCATGGTCCTTGGTTGGAATATCAGTCTCAGAAAAGACCCCTGGGCTCAGATTTCTTGTTTCTTATGTTCTTGTGGAGCTCCTGTCCCCTCCACATCTTTCTATCTCCTCCTTCTTTCATAAGGTTACCTGCACTCTGCCCAAGTTTGGCTATGAGTCTCAGTATCTGCTTTGATACCTTGCTGGGTAGAGTCTAGTTGGGATTTTTTAATTATTGACAATTTTTATTAGTGTTTTAGGATTTTATAAATGAGTATATACTTGTATTAGATTTTTAGATAACAGTAACATTCAAACTTAGCTCCTTATGTGCTTTTGAAAATGAGTTTTGATCATCATATCTGTAAAAATTGAATCTACTTTTTGCATATTGTAATTAAAATAGCCTATTTTACTTACTTGTATTTTTAGATAACCATAAAAAAATCTCAATACTGGTATTTCATTTATTCAAACAGTCAGAATGGCTTTTTCTTCCCTAATTTGTTCAGTATTTACCTCTTATCTTTCTTGCCAATTAACGTAGACATCTTAAATAGGAAACATTATAAAAATACCATAATTATTTTCTATTTGATAGTTTAACTAGACAAAACAGTAATATCATATTAGTGAAATTTATAGAACATTAATTTTCTTTCAAACCAGGCACATATATTTTTAAGATTTTTTTTCTTAATTTTATTAGTTTTCAGCAATTCTTAGCCTTTTCTGTTTTCTGTTCATTCCCTTATCTGTTTTTATTTCTTTGTAGACATGCTTAAAATTATCTGGGACTCTCTTTGCCTTAGTACAGTAAACAAAACAAGTCATACAAAAGTTGAGCACTCAAATTTACATTTGATGTATATAGTTTTCTGATGGAATCTATAAAGCTTAGGGACTATGGAATCTATAAAACTTAGGGACTGTGTAGTTACAAAGATATAGATGAAAAGCTGGACAGAGTGACTTTATAGAGGAATTGACAGGAAATTAAAATCTATCAGATAAAAGCTTCAGAGAGTAATCACATGGTTCTTTGATGTGGACGCCGATTTTGTTTCTTAGTTCTAGGCATCAGTCTCAGACTTTGCACAAGTTAGGCAAGTGTTCCGTCACTGAGCTGTATTCCTACATATCCTATGTCAACAACAGTTGTATAATTACCATGATATTCAATTTTATGTATCTATGTATTATCAGTGAGTGTGTGTGTTTTGGACAAGTTGGAATTTAAATAAAAGAAGTTTAAGTATATTGGAAGGTAGATGGAACTCAGATTTATCATGCTAAATAGAAGAAGACCATTCACTCCTGACAAGAATGACTTCCTTAGCAGATACCCTCAGAATTAACATGAGTCTTATGAAAGAAGAAGGGGATAGAAAGACCTAGAAGGGGCAGGAGCTCCACAAGAAGACCAACAGAACCGAAAAATCTGGACAAAGGGGTATTTTCTGAGACTGATACTCCAACCAAGGACCATTCATGGAGATAAGCTAGAACCCCTGCACAGATGTAGCCCATGGCAGCTCAGTCTCCAGGTCGGTGTCCAGGAGAACAAAGACTATCTCTGACATGAATTCAATGGCTGGCTCTTTGATCACCTCCCCCTGAGGGAGAAACAACCTTACCAGGCCACAGAGGAAGACAATAGAGCCAGTTCTGATGAAACCTGATAGGCTAGCATCAGATGGAAAGGGAGGAGGACTTCCCCTATCAGTGAACTGGGAACTGGCATGGGAGGAGACAAAGGAGGTAGGAATTTTTTGGGAGGGGACAGAGGAAGGAGCTACAGCTTGGATATAAAGTTAATAAACTGTAATTAATAAAAATAAATAAATTCTTTTAAAAATTAATTAACATGAAGTGTCCTTTTTTCCCAGTCTATGCTCTGCCTTTCCTGCCATCCCTGTAGATTTGGACTTGCTGGCTTCCATGCTTCTGTGAGCGTGTTCTTTATAACTAGTTCCTACTAATACACATTCTCTGAAGACTCAGTGAAAAAACTGAGAAAGTAAATCTTGCAATAAATTTAGAAATGGGTTCTTATTATGTCTTCTATTGATATAAATTAAAAGTATGCAATCCTTTCTTCATAACCTTAAGATTAAAATATCAGGCCACAAAAGAAGACTATGAAAAACAGTCCTGATGAAACCTGATAGAGTAGGGTGAGATGGAAGGGGAGGAGGTCCTCCCCTATCAGAGTAGGGGGAAGGGTATGGGAGGAGATGAGGGAGGAAGAAAGGACAGGATTGGGAGAAGACAAGGATGGGGCTACAGCTGGAATAAAATTTAATAAATAGTAATAAATAAAAAATTAAAAAAGATTAATATCATATAACCCCAATAATTTCCTCTTCTTAAACTGATGTAGCTTCTTCTATTTACTACTTACATACCACTCAACAAAATACTAAGCCAATGATTTTTTTTAAAGTCTCAAAGTTATAGAAAAATCATATTACATTTTTTTTCATTCCAACTGTTTAACTAGAATGTCCACTTTAGTCTTCAAGAATAAAACATTCCAGGTTTTCTGACTCATGTAGTTTGAAAATAGTTGTTTACCCAGAACCTTGGAAGTGGTTGTCTTTGTGTGTGTGTGTGTGTGTGTGTGTGTGTGTGTGTGTGTCCATGTGTGTATTTTTAACTCATTTATTTTGGTAGTCTGTTGATTTTTATAGCTCTGTGCTTTTTATACCTGCTTGCATGAGTGAGTCTGGCTTTGAAAAGTACAGATTGCATAATTGGAACCCTCACTAAATTACAAAGTTTTTTTCCTTTTATTTTTATTTTATCATACAGGTGTTTTGTACTTAACTACTGAGCTATCTCTCCAGTCTGTCCAAGCCCCAAGTGGAGCTTCTGTCCCCTTCAGATCTTTCTGTCTCCCGCTTCTTTCATAAGTTAACTGCACACTGCCCAAAGTTTGGGTATGATTCTCAACATCTCCTTCGATACCCTGATGGGTAAAGTCTTTCAGAGATTTCCTATGCAAGGCTCCCCATTTTAGTCTTTAAGAAGAAATGCTATGATTTTTTTCTTTTTGATCAGCCAACAAGAATTTCTTGCCTACCATCAACTTTTTTTGAGTTAATCAACAATTAGTTTCAAGAAAAAAAAAGAACTGATTCTAAATTTGTAGAGCATAGAAAATATTTGCAGAAAAGGTCAAAAAATATTTTAAGAGGTAAAATACTATGGCTAATATTTGATAATGTAATATTATTATTAAGTACAGAAATCATAATGATCTTTATTCATATCTCTATCTTTAAAATAATTATTAATATAATTGCCATATAAAATTATCAATTTTAGATATAGAATAACACTAGTTTGCTAAAGTCTTAGGGTTTATCTTTTAGAGGACATCTTTGGTAGGCTACCATCCTGTTCCCTCTCTTCTACCACTTTTGGTATCTATCCTATTTGCCTTTCTAAATGAGAATTAAGAATCTTCACTACAGTCCTCCTCGTTGTTTAGCTTCTTTAGGTCTGTATATTTTAGTATGTTTATCCTATATTATATGGCTCATATCCACTTATGAGTGAGTATATACCATGTGTGTCTTTCTGCTTCTGGGTTACCTCACTAAGGATCATCTTTTCTAGTTCCATCCATTTGTCTGCAAATTTCATGATTCCTTTTTTTTTTTTTTTTTTAATAGCTGAGTAGTATTCCATTGTATAAATGTAACACAATTTCTGTGTCTGTTCTTTGATTGAGGGACATCTGGGTTTTTTCAGATTCTGGCTATTATAGACAAACCTGCTATGAACATAGCTGAGCAAATGTCCTTGTATGGTTGCGCATCTTTTGTATATATGCCCAGAAATGGTAGAGCTGGGTCTTGAGGTAGCACTAGTGAAAAATTGCCAAATTGATTTCCAGAGTGGTTGTACAAGTTTTCACTCCAACCAGCAATTTAGGAGAGTTCCCCATTCTCCACATCTTCTCCAGCATCTATTGTTTTGGTCTTAGCCATTCTGATGGGTGTGAGGTGGAATCTCAAAGTCGTTTTGGTTTGTATTTCCCTATTTACTAAGGACTTTGAGCATTTCTTTAAGCATTTCTCTGCCATTTCAATATTTCTCTGTTGAGAATTTCCTGTTTAGCACTCTATCCCATTTTTTAATTCAATTGTTTTGGTTTGTTGGTGTTTAATTTTTTGAATTCTTTATATATTCCAATATTAGTCCTCTGTCAGATATACGGTTGGTGAAGATCCTTTCCCAATTTGTAGGCTGTCGTTTTGTTCTGATGACGGTGTCCTTTGCTTTATAGAAGCTTTTCAATTTCGTGAAGTCCCATTTATTAATTATTGATCTTAAAACCTGTGCTGTTGGTGTTCTGTTTAGGAAGTTGTCTCCTGTGCCAATGAGTTCAAGGCTCTTCCCCACTTTTTCTTTTAACAAGTTTAGTGTGTCTGGTTTTATGTTGAGGTCTTTGACCTACTTAGACTTTAGTTTTATGCAGGGTGATAAATATGAATCTGTTTGTATTTTTACATGTAGACATCCAGTTAGACCAGCACCATTTTTTGAAGATGCTATCTTTTTTCCATTATTTTTGGCATCTTTATCAAAACTCCAGTGTCCATAGGAGTGTAGGTCAATTCCTGGGTCTTCTGTTTGAGTCCATTGATTCACTAGTCTGATTTTATGACAGTATAATGTTGTTTTTATTACTGCTGCTCTAAAATACAGCTTGAGATACCTCCAGAAGATCATTTATTGTTTAGGATTGTTTTAGCTTTTCTGGTTTTTGTTTCTTTGTTTGTTTGTTTTTGCTTGTCCATATGAAGTTGACAATTGTTCTTTCAAGGTCTGTAATAAATAGTGTTGGCATTTTGATGGGAATTGCATTGAATCTGTAGATTGCTTTTGGAAGGATGACCATTTTTTTTTCTGTTAATCCTACTGATCCATGAGCATAGGAGATCTTT
>NW_026594108.1:0-9618 GCF_907164565.1 Psammomys obesus | reverse complement strand
AGTACAGTTTACTATAGTCTCTTTTACCTTTATCTTTTTTTTTTTTTAAAGAAAGTCATTCATTTAGAGCAGCTGGACCTGGGTCCTACCTGCTAGGGGCCAGGATGATACCTTTGGTACATGTTCCCACCGAGGGCCATACAAATGTCCAGGATATTGATCCTATTGAAGCTGGAGTCTGTATTGATATCTCTGACTTAGTTACCACTGAAGGACATACAGATATCTGGATTTCCGTGGTCTGTGCTGCAGCCTAAAGCCATGTCAATGTTCATAGGCTGCTGCAGCACCGCTAAGGACCATATTGATGTGAGTGGACTAAGCTGCTGCTTAAGGCCATGTTGATGTCCATAGTCCTGGCAGCCTCCAGACACCATGTCTGGGTTTGTTTCTCCTACTGCAGCCAGGGGCTATGTTAGTATTCTCTGCTGTTGACAGAAACAGTGTGAAAGCCCATAATCCATGGTTCCACTGACTGTGAAAAACAACGCGGGTTGTTTTTGCTTTAATATCATTGGCTGCAGAGGCACAGTTGAGAGGGAGGGACACAGAAGGCTTCTGTGACAACCTTACCCTCCTTCCCTCCTGCCCCACCCCCTGCCCCTCAAAAGTAACAGCCTAGACTGGAAGTCACAGAAGAGAACTCTAAAGAAGTGTGACGCAGATGCTGAAGTGTAGCTCTCCACAACTGATGGCTGCTGGTTGCAGTGCGGAAGGAAAAAGACTCAGTTGTATTTAAGGGACAGGCCACTGAGAGTTTGACCATGTCTAACATATAGATAATACAAACTGGAGGTTCTAAATATATCTATCTATCTTTACTTCTTTGAGGGATGGAGGTCAAAAAGGGGGACAGATGTGGGAGGACTGAGAAGGACTGTGATCAGGGTACATGATGTGGAACTCCCAGAGAATCAATAAAAATGTTATATGGGAAAAGAGAAAACTCATCCATTTTATTGTATTTTAATGCACATTTCTATGATATTCACGGCATGTTCATTTTAGTGGTGTTTTGTTTTCTTTCGCTTTTGTTTTTTGAGGCAGAGGCTCTCTGTACACTCATTGCAGCTATAGCCACAACTGGTCTGGAACTCACTGTGTAGCCCAGGCTGGTCTCAAAATCATGGCGTATCTACTTTTCCCACATGCTGGAATTAAAGTATGTGTGAATAGGTTTAAATATTCGGGTATCTTTTTTACTTTTTCATACATATTTGACATTCTCTTGGGTTTTTTGTTTGTTTGTTTTGTGGGGCTTTTTTTGGACTTGTTTTGTTAATGGTTAACTGGTGTTTTTTTTTTTTTTTTTTTTTTTTTTAAACTTTTCCATAGGCTCTCATATAGCTATACTGGCATAGAGCTGGCTATGTAGCTGAGGGTGACCTTCAACTCCTGATCCCATTTTCACCTCCTGAGCGATGAGAAAACAGGTGCATATCACCATTACTTTCCCTCTTTCTTTTATTGCCAAGGGGAGGTTTTGCACAGGCTACCAAAGTACTCCTCTTACCAATATCCCGACATCTACCTCTTTTTGAGACAAGTCCTTACTGAGTCACAAGCTGGTATCTAACCCTCAACTCCTGGTCTCCTCCTCCACAGCACTGAGGAGATTGGAGAAACACGCTATTATGGCAGGTTTGTTCTAATTCACTATTGTTCTCTTCTAGGAAATACATACATATATATATATATATATATATATATATATATATATATATATATATATATATATATATTGCTGATATCTGTTTCTCTTTGTTAATGGTTTAACGTCATGTCTTATTTATTTTCATGTTAATTGTGTTACACTAACATTGCCTTTCCAAAGTCATGATTGAATGCTCAGCTTGTTTCATTTCTCCCTCTCTCTCATCTTCTAACATATACATTTTCATGTAAATTCTCTCTTAGTACTGCACTTTGATAATATTTCTAGAGTCTAAAAATGAGGCACTATTTCTAATTTCTTTTTTAATTCAAACATATATATTTTCTCCAGAAAGTGCTTTGTTAAATAGCCTTGCCTTTTATTATAAAAATACAGCTACTAATTTAGTATCTGTGTGGTTTATTATTTTTTTATATTAACTACAGTTTATTCACTTTATATCTCAGCTGTATCCCCCTCCCTCCCCCTCCTATTTCCACCCTCTCTTCCTCATCTCCTCCTATGCCCCTCTCCAAGTCCGTGGATAGGGGAGGTTCTCCTCTCCTTCCATCTGACCCTAGGTTATCAGGTCTCATCCAAACTGGCTGCATTGTTATCCTCTGTGGCCTGGCCAAGATGCTCCCCCATCCAGGGAAGGCAAAGAGCTAACCACTGAGTTCATGTCAGAGGCAGTTTCTGTTCCCCTTACTAGGAAGCCCACTTGGATACTGAGCTGCCATGGGCTACATCTGAGCAAGGGTTCTAGGTTATATCCATGAATGGTCCTTAGTTGGAGTATTAGTCTCAAAAAAGATTCCTGTGCCCAGATATTTTAGTTCTGTTGTTATCTTTAAAAGATCTTATTTAAACTAAAATTCTTCCTTCAAAGTATATTCATTATCCTAGTTTTGTAGAAGAGAAAATTGTTGCAGTCAGTCCTGGTGAGACCGGATAAGCTAGGGTCAGATGGAAAGGGAGGAGGTCCTCCCTATAAGTGGAGTTAGAGAGGGGCAAGGAGGAGATGAGGGAGGGAGGGAGGGTGGGATTGGGAGAGAGTAAGGGAGGGGGCTACAGCTGGGACACAAAGTAAATAAACTGTAATTAATATAAAAAAGAAAAAAGAAGAAGAGAAAATCGAGATACAAAAAACTTTAGCAAAGTAGCCAGAATAAAAATCGAGGAGGTAACTGGACATCATGATGTTTACTGAAATCCCAGCATTCACTGAAGAAGCTGGATAAGGCGGTTGGAAGTTTAAGGACAGCCTGGAATACATAGGACATTTGTATTTTCAAGAATTAAACAGCACATACACTACCCCACCAAAATCCCAGGTCAACAAATAATAAAGTTGGTATTTAAATCCAGAGCTTAGGTTTTTCATTATTCTAAAACAATAAATTAAAAAGAATGCAACCAATCAAGCTTGAACTATTATAAAGTAAGAAATAGCTAACTAGATATTAAACATCAATTCCAAGAGAAATAATTATCTTAAATCTTTCAAATGAAGCACAGAGCTTAACATGGTGACTCATGGCTGTACTCATTGAACTCAGAAGCCAGAGGAAAGAGGATCTCTGTGACTTTGAAGTCAGCCTGGTCTACACAGGGAATTGCAGGAAAGCTAGGGCTGCATAGTGAGACCAGTCTCAACAAAACAAAACGAAGCAGAAAACTCAAATAAAACATATAAGCAGTTAATTCCATGTGTTGTAAGAAGACAGAAGTGGAAATTGAGTGGTCTCTATTTAATAAATATAAACGCCCACATAAGATAGATATACCTAATAGGCCACGATCAGAAGTCCTAGTGGATATTTTTTTTTGCTGAAATAAGTCTTTGGCAAAATGTGTAACAAGGTTGTGATCTAAATGTTAATGCTAGTAATTGCATTCTGGGTTCTTATCTCATTGAACGAGATCATTTATTTATCACACATTTCCCCTGTGGTTAAAAGAAAATGACTTGGCTCCACTGAAGGTGCTTGATTACCACTTTTGAAACTTGTAAGACAATCAGCTTGAATGGAATAATGCACATCATGTGTAACGGATGGCATTTCTGAAATAAACAAATTTATTTATGCAGATACTCTATCCTGGGAATTAAAACACCCCCAAGTGACATTGCCAGTGGAAACATGACAGTTCCAAGTATCAACAAAGTGTGACTGTGGGCTGTCAGGAGTGACCAGAGCTGTTCTTTCATTGGTAGCTGGATTTCACTACCTTATTTGTAATCTCTGACATAAAAATATAATTTTAATGTTAAATTGTGCTTTAATTTAGTACGCTAAATATGAAAGCCACGTTACTCTTTCTTTTGAGAGAGAGAGGGAGAAAGAGAGAGAGAGAGAGAGAGAGAGAGAGAGAGAGAGAAAGAGAGAGAGAGAGAACCATCTAGAACAATGGTTCTCGACCTTCCTAATGTTGTAAGCCTTTAATACAGTTCCTCATGTTGTGGTGACACCCAGCCATAAAGTTGCTTCATAACTGTAATATTGCTGCTGTTGTGAACTGTGATATCATACCTGTGTTTTCTGATGGTATTAGGTGATCCCTGTGAAAAGGTCATTTGACCGTCCCAAATGGGTCATAACTCACAGGTTGAGAATGAGTGATCTAGAAATTACCATTCATTTAGCTTGAGAACTATACAAATAAAGAAAATCCGTGGATTGATTTTATGTCGTGGTTAACAAATTTATGACAGCCTCACGAAAAGTTTAAATTGTGATGAGAACTCCAAAATATATTAAAACTATAAAGGATAGAAGATGCAAACATAAACTATAACCTTTGAGTTTTAGTAAAAATTAGAACTAGTGATTCTAAGTCTCAGATAAGTATTAAGCTGTACAAAGGGTAGGAAGTACACATCAACAGAATTCTCCAACACTAAGGAGTTTGCTATTCTGGAGGGAAAAAGTTGGATTCGTGTGTCTGGCAGTGCTTAAAAGATTTTTACCATACTCTGAAGTCAATAAATGAAACAGACAGTGTGTGATGTTTAAAATATACTTTTGTGGCAAATGATTCGTTATAATTTTGAAAAATTTCTTCATATAGTATATTTTGATATTATTCCACCTCCTCTAATTCCTCCCACCCCTCTACCCACCCAACCTCATGTTTGTTTATTTTTCTCTCTCAGGAAAAAAGAAAATCAAAGCAAATAACAACAAAATGACACCCAATAAAACAACAATAACAAATACCCAAAATTGGGAGGGAATAAGGGAGTGGGATACAGAGTTAATAAAATGTAACTAATAATAACAAACAATAGGAAAAAAAAAAGAAAGAAAAAACACAGGTGCCTTTTCTGTTGGCCAACTCTCCTCTCCGGCTGTGTGGTTGATACGCTCAGGTACCCTCCAAGGGAGGAAACTGACTTTCTTCTTCCCCGGTAGGTATCAATCACAAATAGCTTCTTGTTTATGGGAGGAACTTTGTATCCATGTAACCTTCTCCCTCCTGGGATTTTGTCTGGCTTGAATGTGTGCAGGTCTAGTGTACGACCTGTGCATTCGTATGTGTATCACCCCGTTATGTCTGGTAGGTGCCGTATCCTTGGAATTATCCATAACCTCTGACTCTTAAAATTTTTGACATCTATTTCTGCAGATGCTTGGGTCCTGGGGGGAAGAATTTGATAAAGACATCTCTTTTAGGGCTGAAGGCTCCAAAGTATCTTTCTCCCATTTTCATGCTGTAGCTCTCTATGTTAATAACAGTTTACTAAAAAGTAGTTTGTCTGATGAAGGTTGAATAATGTTCTGATCTATAGATATAGAAATACATTATTAGCAGTCATTTTACTGCTATGTTCCTTTATAAGAATAATAGTAATAGGTTTTTCTCTAGGCCCACAACCTATCCAGTCTTGAGTTCTTGGCCCCAATAGCAGTGTCACATCTGGGCAGTATTTCCAGGAGTGACCCTTAAGTGAGCCTCAAGCAAAAAAAATAGCTGGTTATTCCCATAGCATTTGTTCCACTATTGTAACTATATATGTTACAGGCAGGTCACTGCTGTAGGTCACACGGTTTGTACTGGGTGAGACTGATTATCACTCTTCTCTTTCAGCTCCAGGAACAGTAGTAGTAAGTAGGAATGGGGCTTCCTGTTGGGTATCAGCTAAATTTTTTCATGTAGGAAGACATATTAAGTAGTGTCTTTAGAAATATGTCCTCATCTTTTTGTAGAGGGTAGCCAATAGCCTTGCCAATAGCCTATGAAGTTTAGGAGGTTATGGAACTCCTTTGGTGGTCAAGAATTTTTTATTATGTAAAATGTTTGTTTGCTTGTTTGTTTATTACAATTTATTCCCTTTGTATCACAGTTGTAGCCCCCTCCCTTGTCTCCCTCTAGTCCCGCCCTTCCTTCCTCTTCCCCTCCTATTATTCAAAATGTATAAAGAACTGTTATAACTGCATCATAAAGGAAGTAATCCAGTAAAATAAAAAATACAATGCAGAGATATTATAAATACATACTACTATGTATGTAGTTTAATAGTCATCAGAAAACGCAAAATTAAGCCAAAATCACATCTGTTCATTCACTAAAGTAACTAATTTATAAAATGCAGACTCTGTCAGTATTGACAACTGTACAGAACACTTGAATCTTGTACACACTTTTCACGGGAAATAAAACAAAATGAGCCTTTTAGAGAACTGTTGGATAGTTTATCACACACTTAAACATTTATCTACCCAATAATATAGCAATTCTGCTGTTACTTTTTAAATCAAAACTAAATTTATATGTTCTCAAAGAGACTAAATATTCCAGTGAAAAATTAGAGACAATCCTAATTTCCACCAATAAATACTGGATAATGGCCCAGAACCCACAAAAGAGTGTGTACCTACTTGTATCAACATAGTATGCATAGTTATGTATGTGCTTCTACAAAAACATACATATTTGTTGCATAGCTGTTGTAGTTAGAGGCATAAATTATGAAGTACAAAATGCAAGCAAGAAACACAAAACATGGTCCTATTGATGTTTATTTTTGTGTTACACAAATTCTAGTTTTCAGTCACAGATTAACCCTCATAGAAGGGTTTGAGGAATCATTGACATCCATGTCTTATATGTTAGAGTTTGAACATGAATATATTCTTTATTCCATTAAAATGACTGGATGTACACCAACATCTATTTTTATCTTACTTATTGATGTGTGCATAATCATTAAATATTCTCTTTCTCCAGGTAATAATTTAAAAATGTTACTGATTTCAATGGGACTGATTTAAGTTTCTCTTCGTTTAGTTTGATGTTGGCTATAGGCTTGCTGTATATTGTCTTTACGATGTTTAGGTATGTGCCTTGTATCCCTGATCTCTCCAGGAATTTAAACATGACATGATGTTGGATTTTGAGGAATCCTTGCCAGGCCACAGAGGAGAACATTGCAGCCAGTTCTGATGGCACCTGATAAGGTAGGGTCAGATGGAAAAGGAGGAGGATCTCCCTTATCAGTGGACTTGGAGAGGGGCATGGAAGGACATAAGGAAGAGAGGGTAGGATTGGGAGGGGAGGAAGGAGGGGATTAAAGCTAGGATACAAAGTGAACAAACTGTTATTAATATAAAAAATAAAAATTTAATTTAAGAAAGGTAAAAAAAAAACCCAAAAGGCTTTTAAAAGAAAAAAAAATGTTACTAGTAGTTGGGTAGAGATAAGGTATTTTGAGGTCTGTTGCCTCTTATTTAAGTTTTTGAGAAAAAAAATGCCACATAGACTTTCAAAGACAGCTAGATAACTGTATTTATTTTTTTTTGAGTATACTCTCATATTCTTTTTTTTTATTTTTTTTCTTATCAGTTACATTTTATTAACTCTGTATCCCAGCCGTGTCCCGATCCCTCATTCCCTCCCAGTCCCTCCCTTCCTCCCTCCCTCATCTCCACCGTGCCCCTTGCCAAGACCACTGATAGGGGGAACCTCCTCCCCATTCATCTGATCCTGTTTTATCAGGTATCTTCAGGACTGGCTGCAAAGCTCTCCTCTGTGGCCTAACAGGACTGCTCCTCCCTTGGGGGGTGGGGAGGCCAAAGAGCCAGTCATTGAGTTCCTGTTAGAAATAGTCCTTGTTCCCCTCACTATGAGAAACCAATTGGTTACTGAGTTACCACAGGCTACATCTGAGCAGAAGTTCTAGGTTACATTCATACATGGTCCTTGGTTGCATGTCAGTCTCAGAAAAGACCCTGTGCCCAGATATGTTTGGTCCTTGTGGAGCTCCTATCCTTTCCTCATCAGACTAACTCCCCTTCTTTCTTATGATTCCCTGTACTCTGCCAAAGGTTTGGTCATGAATCTTTGCTTTGAAAACACTGCTAGTTAGAGTTTTTCAAATGCGCTCAGTAGACTCCTGTCAATGTTTAATGTGCATCCCATCTGTCTTTCAAAACGAGGATTGATAATCTTACCCCATGTCCGCTCTCTTGATTATCTTTTTTAGGTGTATAGATTTCATTATGTTTATCATATCTTATAGGTCTATATAAGTGAGTATATACCGTGTTTGTCTTTCTCCTTCTGGGATATTTCACTCAGAATGATCTTTTCTAGATCCCACCATTTGCCTGCAAATTTCATGATTTCCTCCTTTTTGATTGCTGAGTAGTATTCCATTGTGTAAAAATACCACAATTTCTGTATCCATTCCTCCGTTGATGGACATCTGGGTTGTTTCCAGGTTCTGGCTATTACAAATAAAGCTGCTATAAACATGGTTGAGCAAATATCTCTTTTGTGTACCTGAGCAAACTTTGGGTATATACCTAGCAGTGGTATAGCTGGGTCTTGAGGAAGCACTATTCCTAATTGTCTTAGAAAGCGCCAGATAGCAAAGAATAGAAAAGATTAGAATACATTGCAGAAAGCAACAGAAGATAAGATATTTAAGGACCCAAGTATTGTCTAGAGCTTTCTTCAATAAGGTTCAACAAAAAGAGGAGTTTGGTTATATTTTTTATTTTTTTAATTTTTTTATTATCATAATTTATTACAAGTTATTGCATTTGAGTCTCAGCTCTGGCCCCCTCCCTTGTCTTCTCCCAATACCACCCTTTCTCCCTCTTCTCCCCCTATGCCCCTCCCCTAGTCCACTGATAGGGGAGAACTTCCTCCTCTTCTATTTGACCCTATGCTATTAGGTTTCATCAGGACTGGTTGCACTGTCTTCCTCTGTGGCCTGGCAAGGCTGCATCCCCCAGAAGTAGGTGATCAGAGAGCCTGTCACTGAATTCATGCCAGAGAAAGCCCCTGATACCCTTATTAGGTAACCCACTTGGAGACTGAGTCTGTGGGCTACATCGAAGCAGGGGCTTTAGGTCCTCTCCCTGCATTGTCCTTGATTGGGGTATCAGTCTTTGCAGGGCCCCCAGGGCTCAGTTCATAAGATTACCTGAGGAGTTTGGTTATTAAGGGCACAGTGAAGGTGGTGCTCTGCTTTGTCAGAAAAATAGCTCATATAATCATTTTTCTACTGTGCATGAAGCTTCTCAAAATGTACCTGATTTTAATCATTGCATGTACAACTTTACATACACATAAAATACAGAAGATTATCCATAAAAGTTAACTTGATTATATGGTTTTATTTACTGAGCATGCATTTAAAATCAGATCAGCCCGGACTGGCCTTACTAATATTCCTATTTATATGTTAAAATGTATTTGATTTTTATTAGGGAAGAAGAAAGTTATCCTAATGTTCAGAGAGGGGTGCAGGTGAGGGCCTATGGTTTGTGAATACATTGTTCAGCAAGGAGTGTGTATATATAGTAAGTATATGAGTAAAGGAACAGATCACATAGTGCATTGTTAGAGGAGGCATATACCTCACCAACCCAAGTATCATCTCAGGTCACTAAGTTGTTCTCCTTGACATTGATAAGAAAAGACACCATGCTTTATCCTATATTTGTCTTATT
>NW_026594107.1:0-21475 GCF_907164565.1 Psammomys obesus | reverse complement strand
CACACACACACACACACACACACACACACACACACACACACACACACTAAACAAATTTTTGAGAACAAAATTCATTGTCAGTATCTTTAAGGGAGGAAAAGGAAATATCCTTTAATTTTCAAACTGAGTCCAAAACATAAATCTTCATTGTAACATGTGGATACATAGCTGTACATATAGACTTATGTGTTGTTTATTATGATAGTCTGGAGAAGTAGAAACAGTTTTAGTCATGGATAAGAGACAGCCATACCAAAAGAAAGAAAGACAAACCATGCTCAGAAAGCAGCCTTAACTTTCCAGACCATTTTAAGTGGTATGGGTTTTCAAATTTCTCAAAGTTTAAGTTTCCTCATTCATGTAATTCAGCTAAAATTTTATCTTGAAAAGTAACAATTAGAAAAAAAAATCTACTTACAATTTCTAAAATGATGGCCAGTGATTCTAATAATACTCTGTTGATGGGGGAAATGATACAAAAATAACAGTGAAAGTCAAAAAATATAAAGGGGAAAGGAATACACAAAGAGGCAATTCTCTTCTCATCATTTTTAGTCATTTGAGAGTTGCAAATGACTAAAAATGATGAGAAAGGGCCAAGGATGTAGCTCAGTAGTAAAGGAATTACTTACCGTGGCCAAGCGTCTGGGTTTCATCCCCAGGGTTACACAACAACAACAACAAATAATAATTTAAAAAGGGACAGAATGAAAAGGAAGTGGTAGGCTCCTCCTCTGTTCCTTGTTTTCTCCCTCTTCTGATGTACTTCCCATTTGTCTTTCTGAGAGTGGATTGATTATCCTCCTTTTCACTTTGATCACCTCCCCCTGAGGGGAGAGCATACTTACCAGGCCACAGAGGAAGACAATGCAGCCAGTCCTGATGAGACCTGATAGGCTAGGGTCAGAGGGAAGGGGAGGAGGACCTCCCCTATCAGTGAACTTGGGGAGGGGCATGGGAGGAGATGAGGAATGGAGGGTGGGATTGGGAGAAGGCGAGGGAGGGGTCTACAGCTAGGCTACAAAGTGAATAAACTGTAGTTAATAAAAAATAAATTAATTTTAAAAAAGAAAAGGAAGTGGTAAGTACATACAGAGACTCTTGTGGTGAACATTTTTACAACCATGTTTTTTACTGAGAGAGATTTACAGCTATTCAACAATGACCTTTGAGATTCCAAAGAGCAGCTGGGCAATTTAACACAATCCTTTCACATTGGCAAACCAGTGTCTGGCCTTTTATTTTCAAATTGTAAAGTTTACCCAGAAAATAAAACCTATTTTTTTTTTTCCAGTGAGCTGTTCAAATTGTACAGGTGCAAGGACAAAAGAAAACCTAACACTCTAAAAATGATTACAGTAGTAAGGTCTTAGTGCTGTCTAGATTTTAGTGACACATGATATGATGTTCAGTTAAAATTGGGAGATAAAAAGACCTAGTTTTGAATGGTGTTATCACTGGGAAGAGGAAAATAACTTTAGTTACCAGTGTTTTTACTAAACTCGGCAGTAATAATGTAGATGCAAATATGTGCTCCATACACATTCTTCCCATTAACAAAAGTTGCATGGACAACCACTAAAAGAACACACTGATAGAACTATAGGCCTAAACTGAATGATGGTCTGAGATGTAGTGTGATAGTTGGTTTCAGCTGTCAGTTTGAGCCTGCACCAGGATTCCTTGTGATTAAGACCTTGAATATAAAATAAGTTGTCAAATTGACATAATCTAGCATGATCTGTTCGGAGAGTATCTTAGTCAAGGTTCTATGGCTATAAAGAGACACCATGACCACAGCAACGCTTATTATATAAGAAAACACTTAAATGGGGATTGCTTACAGTTCAGAGGATTAGTCCATTATCATCATGGTGGGGAGCATGGCAGCATATATGCAAACATGGTGCTGGAGGGTAGTTTTACATTGGTATCCACAGGCAGCAGAATGATATAAACACTGGGCCTGGCTTGGGTCTTTGAAAGCTCAAAGCCCTCCTCCAGTGACATATTTCTTCCAACAAGGTCTTATCTGCTCCAACAAGGCAAGACCCCCTTATCCTTCTAAATAGTGACACTCCACGATGACTATGCACTCAAATATTTGGCGTATGGGTGCCATTCCTATTTAAACTACTGCAAGAATTTATAATGATGGACAGTCTAGATCAAGCTAGCCTATAGGCATGTCTGGGAAGGATTTTCTTTTTTTAATTTTAATTTTGTTTTTTCTTCACAATTTATTCATTATATATCACAATTGAAGCTCCCTCCCTCAACTCCCTTCAGTCCAGTCCCACCCTCTCTCCCTCTTTTCCCCATCCTCTTTCCTTAGTCTACTGAAAAGGGGAGTTCTCCACTATTGACATCTGCCCATGGCGACTATATTCATAGCAGCTTTATTTGTAATAGCCAGAATCTGGAAACAACCTAGGTGTCTCTCAACAGAGGAATGGATACAGAAACTGTGGTACATCTACACAATGGAATATCACTCAGCTATTAAAAGCAAAGAAATCATGGGATTTGCAGGCAAATGGATGGAACTAAATGAGATCATCCTGAGAAGGATATTCTTGATCATGTTAGTTGACATGGGAAGAGCCAGTCCACTGTGGATCGCACCATTCCTTACATTTATATACCATGGTATTTAAGAGTGGAAGAAGTATACTGAGCACTAGTAATGCATTCATTGCACTTTGCTCTTGACAGTGAATATGATGTAACTAAAGGCTTCATGTTCCTGTCACCTTAACTGCCCCTGGTCTGTGATGGACTATTACCTAAAACTGTGAGCTAAAATAAACCTTTTCTTGCCTAAGTTAGTTTTTCTCAGAGTAAACTAGGACACATAGCATCCTTTAATGGCTAGTACCAGGATTTTTTTTTCCTTTGGAAACTCCCAGAAGGTCTTCTGAGACATCAGAAAAGTAAACACTAAATTTCTGATATCAGTTACTTAGCTCATTGCTATGTGCAAATACCTGACAAAAAGCAAGTTATGAAAGGGCTTACTTTGGCTAGCAGTTTGCGGATACTGTCCAAAATGATAGAGGAGGAATAGTGGCAGAAACATGAGGCAGCTAAGAACATTGCATCTGCATTCAGAAGGTAGAGAGTAACAAATGCTAGGCTATTATTCAGAACCTTCTTGTTTTTATTCAGCTTGGGACCCAAGCCCGTATCATTCACGATCAGGTTTTGTCTTCTCTGCTCTGTTAAACTTTTCTAGAAACACTTTTGTAAACACCTGCAGGTGTGCCTCCTAAGGGCTATAAAGCCAATAAAATTGACAATGAAGTTTAGTCATTATACTTCATGCTCAGTCCAGTGCAGACTAAGCCACAATTCCCACCCCAGGGTGTTCTGTCTTCTGAATCATTCCAAGAAGCTAAACAGTATACATACTGTAGGAAGAGAGTCCAAACTGAGCCCATATTTTTAGCACAAATTGAGGGAGACTTTAGTCAAGACCTTCTAATAAGAACTTAAAAGCTAACATTTTTATTCTATCTTGAAATTTTTACCTTTAAACTTGTTCACAATCTCTGATCCCACATTTATTAGCATTTAGGAAACTCCAAATAAGTATAATTTGCTCTTAGATTCCTGACCTATTTAGTTTTCCTGTTGTTCCAAACCAAAAGTTAGAAAACTATAACCAAAGGGCTGACTCTTGTTCTTATAAATAAAATTTTATTGTAATTCATCCACATACATTGTAGCACTTTTCTGAGGCTATGTCAACAAATAATTGCAAATATATAGTGGCTTGGATAACAAACAGAAGTTGATTCATATTTTGAAGCCTAGAAGCCTAAAATCAAGGTGTAGGCATACGTTGGATTTCTCCAACAGATCTAAAGGAAGATGCAACCTACATCTTCCTGCCACTGATGGGTGTCAGCATTCCTTGTGTTTGCACCATTATAGATTTTGCCTCTGTCTTCACATGGCCTTTAGTTCTTCCCTGTGTAGCTCAGATTCTTTTCTCTTTCTTCTGCCTTAAAGCTACTTGCCACTGGATTGAGGAACTACACAAATAATTCAGGATGATCTCATATCAAGATCCTTAATTCAGTATGCAAAATGATTTTCCAAATATTATCACATATTCAATAAAGAAACATTCTCAAAGTGAACATGTCATTTGGGGACCATCATTCAACTGATACTCCCATGTGTTCACGTATCTATCATCTCTGGCTGCTTTCATGTTAAAGTTGGTCTAAGAAACGTCAAATATTTCTATATGGCCCTCTTCTAGAAAGTCTTTGCCAAATCCTAGTCTAAATCTAGAGCCCTGTTACAATGAAGCTCTGCTAACTATCTGTTTGCTAGCAGCAATCTGTCCTGCCTGTGCACACACGTGCGCATACACACACAACACAAATGCACACATACATATACACTAAGAGAGAAGGAGAGAGAAGTAATCTATTTTTGTTGAAGTCACATGAGATACACTGACTGCAAAGTAAGATGCAAATATGGCCAGTGTATAGCTCAGTGTCCTTACCAGTAAGTTTTTACTTGTTGCTTATAAAAATGCAGATATTTAGAAAAATTATGCTGAATACTTTTCAGCATTATATAATTTGGGGAGAACAAAAACTACTACAGTAAAACTGACTTTTTCCAAATGTCATGCATACCTGATGTTATTATGCCGAAAATATGGAGCAGGTGGGGTATGAAAGAACAGACAGAAAACTATTAGGGCCCTGAATTTTCCTCCTAGAGTTTCTTCTGGAATCGACAAAGCAATAGCCACAAAATGACCTACTTCTCTCTCTTACTAAATATCAGAGGAAATCTCCACATGTAAATTCCACAGTAAAAGACCCTTGAGGAGCAAATAAAACAATAATATTTAAATTCATGTTTTGAAATTTTAATTTGTGAGAAACATCAAACAAATCATCATGAGGTCCCATGATGCAAACAAATGCTGGAGTAAGCCTAAATATTAACTATGCCTGAAAATAGCTAAAAGGATATCCTGTGAAAAATCCATCTTGTGCATTATATACACATATACACATGCATATAGAAATGAATACTGACATTTATCCATGAATATGTTATACCCAGTAAGGTACAAATAGGCTGAAAATAGAGGTACCACATTTAGTTTTCTAATAAATGTAGGAGAAGTATAAAGATCCTTGACTGTCTCATAACTCAAGGAAAAGGAGGTACATTATCCTCTTTCACCAAATAGGGAATGTTAGATCTCACTTCCCAAAGTAAATGGAGCATTTTCCGGGGAAAGTGTCCATTAGAATATCACCTTTAAGGATTATAAAAATTTTATTTAATTTTATTACATATTTCTGTTCATGAATACCAATGAGGCCTAATAATAAAAGCAAGGATCAGATGAAATTAAGATATCATCCTGAGTTTGGATCCTTAGTACCCACATGAAAATCCATGACTTGTGGTGTGCAACCATAATCTCAACACTGGGAAGGCAGAGACAAGTGGAACCTGGGGATCACTGGTCAGCCAGCCAAATTGATTCAGCAAGCTCCAGGGTCACTGAAAGACCTTGACTCAAAATTACAAAATGAAATGATAATGGCTTCCATGTGCATGCTCATGGGTGAGCATACTCACATACAAACACATGTATACATTGCATACAACAGAGTGAGACACAGACATATAAGCAGAGAGGAGAGAGAGAGAGAGAGAGAAAGAGAGAGAGAGAGAGAGAGAGAGAGAGAGAGAGAGAGCCTCTAGCATTCCTGAAACTAGACAGCATAGTAACCTATCTATCTGATTATTTCTCTTTAGGAACAGAAAATAAAGGCAAGCAAAATCTCCTTGGCCCTGATTGGAACTGCATGCCCCAGATGACCACCTTCATTGGTGAAGGGGAACAAGAAGCCCAAATCACGTACATAGATTCTAAACAGAAGACTGTTGAGATGACAGACAGCACCTTGTGTCCCAAAGAGCACCGGCACTTATATCTTGACAACACATATAGTTCAGATGAACTTAACCAACCACTGACTCAGCCAGGTGATGCTCCCTGCGAGGCTGACTATAGAAACCTGGCTCAGCGGTCCCTGTTGACCATCTCAGGACCAGACACCCTGAAGAAAGCACAGGAATCTCCGCGAGGAGCTAAAGTGTCCTTTATTTTTGGAGATCTTGCCTTAGATGATGGCATGAGTCCCCCGACTCTAGGCTATGAAAGACTGTTAGACGAGAATCCAGAAATGCTGGAGAAGCAAAGGAGTCTTTACATCAGCAGTGCCAATGACATGAAAAATCTGGACCTCACCCCAGACACAGATAGCATCCAGTTTGTGGCAAATTCTGTATATGCAAACATAGGTGATGTGAAGAACTTTGAGGCCCCTGAGGGGATAGAGGAGCCCCTCTTACATGATATCTGTTATGCAGAAAACACTGATGATGCAGAAGATGAAGATGAGGTAAGCTGTGAGGAGGACCTCGTGGTGGGTGAGATGAACCAACCAGCCATCCTTGACCTGTCAGGGTCAAGTGATGACATCATTGACCTCACGACCCTGCCTCCTCCAGAAGGAGATGACAACGAGGATGACTTCCTCCTGCGTTCTCTGAACATGGCCATCGCTGCTCCCCCTCCTGGCTTTAGAGACAGTTCTGATGAGGAGGACACTCAGAGCCAGGCAACATCCTTCCATGAGGACAAGGAGCAAGGCAGCAGCCTGCAGAATGAGGAGATCCCTGTGTCCCTCATTGATGCTGTGCCTACCAGCGCAGAGGGCAAGTGTGAGAAGGGACTAGACCCTGCCGTTGTTTCCACACTGGAAGCCCTAGAAGCTCTTTCAGAAGAACAGGAGAAGAGTGAAAATTCAGGTTCTTTCACCATTGTTACATTTATTCACTGATAACCATTGTCATCCCATCCCTTTGAGCCATTTGTTTTTGGAGTCCTGCTATGTGGTGTATTGCATTTCATATAGGTCCCATTACATAAATATGCTGAACTACCATCATGGGGATTTTCTGCTAGGTGATTTCCTTTGTTGCTAGTTTAAAAAAAAAATATGGCATCCCTCCCCTCCTCTGGAACAACTGTGCAATAAAATCAGAGTCCTTATTGAAAAAGGAAAACAATCTTGGTTTTTTATTTGATTTTGTTTTTTCTCATTGTTTTCATTATAGTAATAATAGCTAGTGACTCACATTTTCTTGCATGTCTCTAAGTGCCTCTGCTCTAGCCATTAACTGCTTCTTGTTTTTTATGGCATACAGGTGTAGCCATCTTGCGGGCTTATAGTCCCGAGTCTTCATCAGACTCAGGCAATGAGACTAACTCTTCTGAAATGACAGAGGGTTCTGAGCTTGCTGCAGCACAGAAGCAGTCGGAAAGTCTCTCCCGCATGTTCTTGGCCACTCATGAAGGTTATCACCCTCTGACAGAAGAGCAGACAGAGTTCCCCACCTCCAAAGCCTCCTCCGGGGTCTTGCCTCCAAAGTCCTCCCATTCCCTGGCTGCTCGCCCAGTGACCGACCTCCCACCCAAAGTTGTGCCTTCCACCAAGCAGATCCTTCACTCAGACCACATGGAAATGGAGCCAGAAACCATGGAGACCAAGTCGGTCACTGACTATTTTAGCAAACTGCACATGGGGTCAGTGACATATTCCTGTACCAGCAAAAGGAAAAGCAAGCTTGCTGAGGGAGAGGGGAAAGCCCCCCTGAGTGGGAATGCACCAGGGAAAAAACAGCAAGGAACCAAAATGGCAGAGATGGAGGAGGACACCAAAGGCAAAGTTGGTACTGTGTCTTCAAGAGACAATCCACACCTTAGCACTTTCAACCTGGAAAGAACTGCTTTTCGCAAGGACAGCCAAAGATGGTATGTGGCCTCTGATGGTGGGGTGGTAGAGAAAGGTGGAATGGAAACACCAACCATGAAAACCTTTCCCAGAGGTCCAAGTCTGGGGAATCGAGAGGCTGAAGGGAAGGAGGATGGCACTGTCGAAGGAGAGGCTGACGATGCTTCAGGACTTGGCCAAGGAGACCGCTTCCTAATAGATATGGCCTGTGTGGCCTCAACCAAAAACTTAGACAACCCTGAAGATGCTGACTCACCCACTTGTGACCATGCCATTAAGCTTCCTGAGGCTGAAGACAGTGTGGCTCACCTTTGTGACTATCATTTGGCCAAGCGAATGTCATCCCTGCAGAGTGAGGGACATTTTTCTCTACAGAGCTCACAAGGCTCCTCAGTGGACACAGGCTGTGGCCCAGGCAGCAGTAGCAGTGCCTGTGCTACTCCTGTGGAATCGCCCCTCTGCCCCTCCATGGGGAAGCACCTGATTTCAGATGCTTCTGGAAAAGGTGGGGGTTATATTTCACCAGAGGAGAGAACCACTGGCCATCCCAATCATGGAGCCACCTTCAAGGAATTACACCCACAGACAGAAGGGATGTGCCCACGCATGACAGTGCCCGCTTTGCACACAGCCATTAATGCTGACCCCCTGTTTGGCACTTTGAGAGATGGATGCCATCGACTGCCCAAGATTAAGGAAACCACAGGTACAGCAATGATGGATTTAGTGTTTTATTTTGTGTGCCAGGAGCATGAGGACCTTATTTACAGCAAACCTACAAATACAGAATAAAGGATAGGGTAAAAAAAAAAAAAAAAAAAAAGGCAATGGAGCTGTTAAATAACAATCATTGATCCATTGACAATAAATAGTGGTTTCTGAGTCTGGAACAATGTGGAAAATAGGGCTTTCTCATTATAATTTTGCTTTGCTCTTACTTTAGGATTTAATGGCATCATAAATTCTTAGTGCAGAGATCCCCATATGACCCCCAGCTATAAGATCGTATTACTTCAGTTCATACAGCACTTTGATTTCCTTCTTGCTGAGATCACCCCTTTCTAGTTTTGCTGTCATGTTGTTTAGGGAAGAACATAGAGCAGACAGTGAAGAAGACTGAACGGTTTTTTACAAGAGTGTATGTGTCTCAGAAGAGTCATAGATTCCTCCCTTACCTTTGGAGGATGCCTTCCCTAAAGTAATATTCTCATGCTTCCTATGGACAGCAGTGTTGAGAAGAGTTGCAAGAGTTATGAGCCCCTCAAAATCTGTATTGAGTAAAAATAATGAGTCACAATCTGTGCTGCCTCTAGCCCACCACCCAGCAGGCTCATGCTCTTCCTGACCCACTTGGCTGGTCATCAGATGGCCCAAGTAGTTTTTTTTTCCCATAGTGACCAACAAAGTTTACTGAGATCTAATACAAGTTAGTGTCTAGTCCTCCTGTTTAAGAATATCTTTAAGAGTCTTCAAAAGATTTTCTAGTTGCCCCCAAACTCACCATTAGCTTTGTTTGCCTGCCTTGGGAAAATCATCTGTGAATGTTGCCCAACTCATTGTCTGGCTGCATATTCACTTGTAAATAAATTACAAACAATACCATTTAATCCTCCATGCCTTGCAAATGGCTTTTGCCTCCATTACCTCTTGCTCTTCTACATATATCATATTTTTGTTTGTTTTTTTTTTTCACATTAAAGTTGAGTAGCTTGTCTAGTGTCTTGTCTTTAAGCCCTGTGCCAAACAAACTTCACAACTCATGCTGTCCTCTTAAAACAGGTAGCTGAATTAATTAGCAAGAATTCAGTTAGGACACTTACAACATGGTAACCCGTGTGATGATTAAACCAACTCTCTGAAAATGTCAATATCTCAAACCTGTTGGAATAATGCATGCAGTGGGAGGCTTGTTTACTAACTATATATCTAACCTTTGATAGGTAAATATCAGAACGCAAGAAATTCATGAAATACAATAATCTCTATGCAGATGTTTCATATTTCTAGACAAATCCAATTGTGTCAGTAGTTCCAGAAGCAATAGACTACAGAAATTATTGCCATCCATTGACATGGGGATCTGTTATGAGTTATTAGGGAGGAATCTTTGGGAAGCAGGATAGTCTTGAAACATGAAAGCTCTTTGAAAGTGGAACTCTGGGAAATGACAGCCATCACATAGAGCAGTAGTAAAAATGTCCACCCAGAAGATGCTTAACGACTCTCTCTGTTTTTCTACTACCCCTAGTGTAGCTTTGACAGAGCCTGGGAAGGAGAGACAAGGAGGCATGCCTTTAGCTTGGTCTCAACACCCTGAAGCTGATCCCATCCTGCTACCATCAAACATTCACTTGGAATCAAAGGTGCCAAGCCCAAATAAAGACCCTAATGATTTCTCCCAAGCAAACCAGGCATTCACAGAGGCTGTGAGCTGGTGGCCAGCGGATCTGAGAGGGGGGAGCCTCAGAACACCCCCTAGCCAGAGGGCTCTCAGACATAGCAGCAGTGTCCTCTCAGGACCTATAGATTTGGAGACTTTCCAAGACAGAACCAAGGGTGCAGTCAGCTTGAAGTATCCAGGTATCACAGAAGCACAGGAAGCTGGTTCAGAAAGACAAGCAGAACTTCCGCTGGGGAAGAAGCTCACCAAAAGTTTTTCCCAAAGCTCTATGCACTTTATCTCTGAGGGAAAGTTTCACAAAAGGTCCCCAGTGTCTCATAAAGATTCAAAGGTGTATAGGACCCTACCCTTGCGGAAGCTGGAGGGAAGCAACTGGAGGTGCCGAGGACCCTTCAGCTACTGTTTTCTGAACCAAGGGCAGGATGAAGATGGGGATGATGATGAAGAGGAGGCAGAGGCTACGCTTCAGGTCTCTTGTCTCTATCAACCACAGATAACTCAAGGCATGCCAGAACCAAGTAACTCACCCCTGGTTGTTGGACTGCAGAAGAAAGGAGAACTGTCCAGAGGGCCAATGCTGAAGGTCTGGACAGAAGACCCAAGTGGCCCAGATGACTTGGACTTCAGCAGTCTGGCTTTTGATGCCCGGATTGCAAGAATAAATGCTCTAAAGGCAAGCACATATGGAATGCCCGATGGGTTCCTTGAAGCCCAGAATGATGCCAATGAGCTGCTCTGCCTTGTCAGGGCAACCAAGGCAAAGAGAGAGGAGTCACGCCCTGAAGCATATGACCTTACACTTTCTCAGTACAAGCAACTGTTATCCATTGAGTCCAGACAGTTGGGAAGTGCCTGTAGGAAAATGGCAATGGCCGAGAAAAGCCCAGAAGAGATGCTCCTAGCTATGAGTTCCAGTTTTCAAGTCCTCTGTTGCTTAACAGAAGCTTGCATGAGGTTAGTGAAAGTTGTGAACTCTGAAACACAGCGGCAGGAAATTGTAGCAAAGATTGATGAAGTGGTCATAAACTATATTTGTCTCCTGAAAGCTGCTGAGGCAGCCACTGGCAAGACCACTGGCGATTCTAGTTTTGGACTGTCGATGCGACATTCAACTACCATGGCCGCTCTTGTAAGCACACTAACACGTTCTCTCAAGATGCTTTTAAATAAGTAAATATGAAAGTCACATCATAATCTACCTTTGCAAAGCCATACATGAACTTTTCTTTACTTTCTGTGTACAATGAACAGCTGTCTCTTTTCTTCTCTCTGTATATTTTGTTCTTTTATATATAATAGGAGATAGAAGTTACACTGATGAAATGTTAATATGTCCTAATCAGATGAATTCTGTTTATATTATAATATATATACATGTAAAAGGAAAATATGAGAAAATGATGGCACTTGGCTGGTTTTCATACAGCCAAAACTTCAGGCATATGACGTGAAATTTTAAATTCTACCATATTAGAGGAAAACAATAAATCCTATCCCCTCTCCTTCCAAGTGGATACTTGGAGACCCTATCATTCATACTTAGAAGTAAAAATCCAAAGAAAAAACTAGAAAAAAAATCAAAATGTATATAAAACAGTTCGTGTATTTTAAAATTATGATTTTTAAGCATTGGAAGTAGCAAAAAGATATTTAAAATTTAAGAAGCTATTATAAATTATTAGAGAATATATATAATAAATTAACTTTTTGCTCATAATGTTTTGTTATTGGATGCTTTCTTCCAAGAATTCCCACATACTCAATTTTGGTTTATGCTGTTTGGGCTACAGATGGGCAGGGGGTGGGTAGATTTCATTGTGTCAGTATAAGTGCTCTTTATAGTACTTCTAGACTTAAAAGTTCCCCAAATAGAAAATCAGGGGAAATAATGAGCAGGATCCTAGGCAACAGCTAAAGGTATGGGTTATCCAATTACACAAAATAAATGGAATTAGTAATTTCAAAATTAAATTGTTCAATGAAAAGAGAGATCTGCTTTGACTCAATGTCAAAATAATAAACCAAAGGCCTTATTTTTATTCCATCTCAACCATGAAGCTTACAATTTCCTTTAGAGAATACCTAGTAAAGTATTTGTAACATTACACAAAAGCAGAAGATTTAATGATAACAGAAAGTGCAGACCTAGTAATGTAAATCAGACCGCACACCAGCACCTCGGAAGCACAGCTTAGCCTTCAGCTCCCAGCCATCAACTCTATGAATGGCTCCCTGTGGCACCTCCACTACAGGAGCATGGCTAGCAACAAAATATGGAAGGACAGCCTACTACAGGGACAAAATATCAAACCTAAAATGCTCCAGAAAATCAAGGAGAGATGACTACACTCATGATTGAAACCATGATTCAAAAAGTAATATTTACCTAATCAATACTTCATTTGGCTGATAGAAATATGAAATCTGAACAGAAACATGGTAAATTTGACCATTCCAAGTGAAACTAAGGGAATTCAAAGGTGTATTCTGAACTGTCATCTCTCTAAAAATATCTTTGGGTCAAAATAAAAGAAGGCAAACTCTTCGATCATAACTTAAATTGATATGTAAATATGTAGTTCCTGGATCACTCAGTAGTCAAGTTCTCCACATTCCTATTTATGTAAATGGCTTAGAATAAGAGTAGTATAGCAAGAACCAATATTTCTCATTTTGTAACCTGCCATGCAGGAGACCTAGCAAGGTCAATAGTTGCTATTTCTCCCTGGTCAGCCATTCATTCCACAGAGACTCAGCAAAAGCCACACCACAGATTTACAGATTGGAAACAATGAAAGGAGTTCAGATATATGTTATTATAAATAATGTTTGATTAAATAATAAAACATTATTTCATTACAATTCTAAATTTTTGGTGTTTTGCTATCGAGAGACATTAGTGGTGTTTACTGTGGAAAAATCTTAGTAAATATTCTGTGTACTATAAATCAAACAATAATAGGATGTGTGCTCTGTGTCAGACAATGTGCTAAACATTATCAACATGTATTATCTCATTTAATCATTTCTATGATCTCTTGGTTTGGAAACTATCATTAGTTCCTTCTGGGAGCATTATGGTTTAGTAAGTTATGAAATGTGGGGCTTGGGGTCAGAAACATCTTGATTTGAATTTTGGTTCAGCCATTCCCTAGCCCTTTCATCTTGGGAAAGCTATCCTTTTCTCAGTCTTGATTTCCTTATTGTGAAATGGACTTCAGTATTGAGATCTATTTCCATAGGGTTGTCACAAGTTTTAAGTAGAATTGTGTATTGTAAAGTTTTTATCACAATATCTGATGGAGAATAAGTATTCAATGTTAGATATTATAATTATCACAACTGTTGTGTTCAATATATTGCCCAAGATACTATGTGGAAGATGTTTGTTTTCTATGCATATTGTATCCTGACTGTGTGCAGAACACATTATGTGTAGTGCATATACTGAAAAGAAACATACAAGTTTATGATGGTCCTTTTTCAAATTGCAAATTTAGTGAGAACAACTTCCTAGTCCATTGTGGTTCTTTGAGAAGCCTCAAGGAAATAGCTCTGGGTCTTTCTAGCTAATCTCTCATTTCCTGTGGCCACTCCAGTAAGTTTCTTTTCTCCTCAACAAAGTCTTTACTATTCAAAAGTCTTAAAATGCTCCCTACCCATCTCTAAGTATGGGGCTCCAAAATGGAGTTCTTGTACATTAGAGTATAGGAAGAACATACTAGAATGATATTTCTGTTTATTTTTATCTAGTTTTTTTATGTTTGTGTATGTTTTATAATGGCATAATAGTACAGTGGTACATGTACATAATTTTAAATAAATAAATAAATTAATTAATGAACAAATAAGCATAAGCCTGGTGCATGTATGCAAAACACTCTCACGGGTAGAGTTGTATTCACTAAAGTTTGAAGAACATGGAACTGGAGAGTAAAACTACCTGGCACTGGAGTTTGTTTACAGTGTCAAGCATGTTTTTCCAAGTGTATTTCTCACCACTTTTATTTAGCTGTCATTATAAAAGGTACAAATGTGTACAAGAATACAGACACTTAAATAAGGAGCCAACTGGGGACTCATTGGACATAAACTCTCTTTAAAGTTTTTTAAATTAATTAATTAATTAAGTTTTTGGACATCAACTCTTAAACAGTTTTACTTTTACCATTTCTACTCATCTCCCTCCAGCCTTTATGACTTAGAAACAATCCCTGATATCATGTTTGATCCATGAATCTCTCATTAGTAATCTTCTGGGAATAAGAACTTTTAAACATAACCACAATGCCCCTTCACATATTAAAAATGACCAATTTTTCCACAGCACTAAACAAATATTAAAGAAATTAATGGTGATTAAAATGAATATCCTTTATAAACCCAATCTCCAAAGATATTGTCCACAATGCTGCCATATTTTCCCCATCTGTTTCTCTATATGTATATTGCTGGTTTTTGTTCTTCTGAGTTTTGTTCTTCTGAGTTCTTCTGAGTTTAACTTTGAACTCAGTTGGTGTAAGCACATGGATATCAATTCCTTCATAAACCATGTATGTAGACTTTTCACAAGAAACATAGTTGTCATGAGGAGGAGAATTGTCACATGAACAACTCTCATAAGATTCACTATTTGATACAGTTGCTTCAGATGTCAAAATGGTATGGACTCCATCAACTTTGGGTTCAACAGGAATGAATCTAATCAGATAAGCAATAACTTACCAGAAAAGAGTTTTGAAATCATCATCTACAATACTATTACAAGAGTTTGATTCCTTTTGCTAAGAACTCCAATTTTCATGGTAAAGACACTCTCCATTCGCTTATAGTCCATTTACATATACTTCCAATGCAATTATTAATTACCTTAATGTTGTTTCTGAACCACTCAGAATGTTGCTTTAATCTATTCTGCCTGAATTTTTCTTGATCTGCCAATGGGCCACACGTAAGACCCAGGGTTCCATCCCTAGAAGTAAGGGGAAAGGGAAGAGAAAGGAAAGGAAAGAGAAGGAGGAAATGAAATGATGAGAGATAGACTCAGGAAATATTTGTGGCAAATCAAAGTACGTGAATATTACATTGTTTCTAATCTGATTTTGTCCTTGCTTTGAATGTAGTCAATTTTGGTGTGTGTGTGTGTGTGTGTGTGTGTGTGTGTGTGTGTGTGTGTGTGTCCATGTATCTATTTGTCTGTCTGTGTCTGTTTTCCTACCTATGAAACTAGCTTTCCATTTGGTTTTATGGATTTCAATACACCTTTCCTCTCTGACAGTACATAAAGTATAAAAAAAGTTTAGATGTAATGTGCCTGATCCTCCTTTAAAGGCAGTAAAAGTAAAAGTAAAGGTAGTAATAGCTATTCAGCTTTAACATATAAAGGAGTGAGAATTCTACCTTCAGAACTGAGTTTATATTCATAGCAATTTGATTGTCATCACTAAACTGGATATTCTTAGTTGTTCCAGTTAATCTTTAGCTATTTCACTTAAAAAATTTACTTATTCTTTGCAAATATATATATATATATGAAATTTGTACATATAACATATATGTACATATATATACATATATATTCTGAAATATTTACCTCAATTTCTCCTCTTCAACGCTGCTCAGATTCCTCCAACAGCTCCTCCTCCCACCATGTTCATAATAGCTCCTCAATTAGAGGCGGGGTTTCACGAGCCCCTTCCTCATCCATGCTGGAAGAGGAATTTTATCGGGCTTGATTTTGTGCAGTTGACCACAACTGCTGTGAGTTCATGAGTAGAGTAGCCATACTGTAATAACAGGAAAGCAATTCATAACACTCCTCCCTATCCTCAGGCTCATACATTCATCCCACCTCCTTTCAGATAAGGTTCGCTGCTTTGCAAAGAGAGTTGACAAAGATCGCCTTTTAACAAAATACTGAGATGAAATAAATCCTACTTCAGGGTGGTGGGGGAATAGATAATTATCCTACGTAGCTTATAAAATCAACCCACTGCCTTCAGCTGACATTCTTCTTATCTTTTCCGCCATAATTTCAATTTTCTCTTACCTATTTATTTTAGAGCCTTGGATTTGTTTTGTTTTCATTTCTTCTTGCTTATTCTCATTTTACACTTCATGGCTTGAACTGAAATTCTGTGCCATTTGTGATATCTTGTTCAAAGTATATGGTTAAAAACTCACTGTATTTGTTGACCTACGTAATGTTGCATTTCTTTTCTTATCATTGGAAAATTTATATATGCATATGTGTTTTGATATAGCTCATCCTCTCATCCTCTTCCCTCCAGCCCTTCCTTTATCCTTCCGTAACTGTTCTTCCCTATACTTCATGTGCTTTGTTTTCAAGCCCACAGATCTATCTAACTAGTGCTGCCTTTTTATGCATGGATGTAGGACTGTCTACTGGTACATGGTAATGTTTCAGGAAATTCATCCCTGACAAAAAAAAAAAAAACAAAAAACTGACTCCTCCCCCACCAGCTATCAAGAGCCAATTGGTCCTCAACTAGAGGTAGGAGTTCATGAGCCCCTTCCAAATTCGTAGAAATATTTTGCTTACATTGTTCTTGCAGAGGTCTTGTGTGTAGAGGCACAACCACTGTAAGTTTAGCTGTGCAGCAGCCTTCTCATATTGAATAAAGTAGTTTCACAGCAAACACTCACTGTTTCCAACTCTTATATTCCTTCTGACCCCTCTTCCATGATGAGCTTTGAGTCTTGGAAGGAAGAGGTATGATATAGCTGTCCCATTTAGAACGGGAGCACTTCACAGTATCTTATTTGCTAAATGCTGGCCAGTTGTGAATCTCTTTATTAATAGCTTCTATGATAAAGACTGACAGATAAACTAATCTATAAATATAGAGATAAGAAATTAGAGGACATTTTAATACAATGTCCGTTTAGCAGTATAAAATCATTAGGCTCTACCCATGGTTTCTGACTATAACCATCCATGTACCTTTGGCCCAATTAATGTTACCAAACATAAGTTCTGTGAAGTGGGCTTTAAATGAAGTCAGAAAATGTTTGGTTGCTTCCCTAACATTTGTAGAAGTGGGAATACTTTACGAGGCCAATATTTATTTCAGGTCACAAGATTCAGAACTAAATAAAATGTTGATTACTCCTATGTAGTGTGCAGAAGTATGAGGAGAGATAAATAACAGTATGTATTTTTGAAAAAGCTGAATGGAAACCTACTGCTATAGGAGCTTCATAACAGGGGACCTGAATTTTTTTTGGAAAACCCCAACTAAATGCTATTTCTGCTCTTTTCATTTTCATTGGTGCCTATTGTCTATATATCTTGTCCTTCCCTCAATGTTTCATGATGGTTTTCTGTCTTTCACTTTAAAAGACAGACTGATTGTACTCACTCATTCAACAGCTGTGAATAACTGCCTAATGTGAGCAAATATTGTGTGGGTGCAGTGATCGATATGACTGATAAACTGCTGCCAGAGATGGAGTAGCTAGCCTTTATAGCTCTCTGACAAAAGAGGAGGTCAGAAAGAGTGTCATTCCAAGCAACCTTCATTTCCATGATACGTCTCCGTGAGATGACAAGTTGAGCCCATTTAATGACCAGAATGAACTACAGCTATGAAAAAAAAAAAAAAAAAAAAAAGCCTGTCACTAAATGAATACTTTCCTCCCTGTTAATTGCCTGGGACATTAGAAATTTCGTGAAACTATTTAGGATTTTGCTTTTTTTGTTTGTTTTTTAAGTTAGGGTCTCACTAAGTAGCCCATACTGGCCTGGACCTTGTGACCCTATGGCTCGGCCACGTGAGTTCTGAGGGTGTAGCTAAGTACCACTATGCCTGGCTTTCCAGTAGTTTAAATGACTCTATAGCCAGCTATGAGCACAACCTGGGCTGTTTAGTGAGACCATGACTCAGAAAATAAAGAATCTAGGGTAATAAATATGATCAAAGTATTCTGACAGAGTTGAGAGAAATTGTTTTTTGTGAAGCCCATCCATTAAGAGCAATGCACATGCAACAATTAAAATAACTTTCAAAGGCCCAGGAAATAAGCAAACATCAGAAACTAAAGAACTGAAATTAACCTTTCCCATAAAACCTTATCAACTGTAGTTTGAAAAGTTCTGAGCTTTGACAAATTGTTGTGCCCTTTTCTAAATTTGGATGCACTTCCAACAGTTTTTGCATTTGTGCTCTGTTTCTTGTGAAATATCTCCAAGAGTTCTTTTAATGTGACTCTTTCTTTTGTCACTTTCTCTGAGACAGCTTCATTTTTTTTTCTCTCAAGCGCTCTTTTTCACTGCATGTCCCTGGCTTTACATCTATAGTCCCAAATGAAGACACTGTCATCTCCACTGTCAGCTATTTCTTCAATTACTCTACCTCCACCATAGCCACTTTCAGTTTCTTTGTGGTACTTTCAGCTTTGTTGGCTAGTTCTTTCTCTCAGCATTTCATTAAAAAAAAAAATGTCCTGAGGTCTTATCACTCAGAGAACCAAAGGATGCCACACAGCTACAAGCTTTGCTCTCTGGGCAGGAACTGACCAGCAGGTACTAAATGAGAAGCTAATAAAAGCCTTTGAAAGGATGATGTTATTGGTTGTACATCAAGCACATCTTTTTTTACATAGGGAACTTTGGATTGGAGAGTTTTCGGCAAAGTTAGTCCTTAAAACAATGACAGTTAATATGGCATGTTGCTAGATACTAGGGATCAAATAAAACACAGCCCCTGAAAATCAAATTTATCAGAACTGTGAATATTGAGTACTGCCTTACACAAACATTTAAAGTATCTAAGCCAGTCTTCAAAAACAGTATTCAGCACTATCCATCAGAATTTTTCTGCAGTAATGGGTATTTTCTAACTCTGACGCTCAATGTGGTAGCAAATAGGCCTATGTGACTGCTGGGTACTTTGAACATGGCTGACCAAGAGATTGATTTTTTAAAACATTATATAATTTAAATTAATTTAAACATAAACCTGTGTTCATGCTGGACATGTTAAATTACCCAGTATCATCCATTTCACACAGAAACTGAAAACATTCAATGGTATATTTAATGAAGACTGCATCAGATAAAGACTTTTCTTTCTCTCACTGGGTCCAACTGAAGTTCACTTTACTCACATTCCATTCCTTAGCTCTGTGTAAGCCCTAGGTAAAGAAACCTAGGGGCAAACACTCTAAAAATGCATGCACTCACAGACACACCACACAACACCACACCACACACTCAAATATTCTGCACAGTGCCTTAATCACAGTGCAGTAATGCATGATTTGTGCAAATAACTATTCTTCCCCAAGATCTGAACATTTGCAATAAAAATTTGCATACACTTGAGTTTTTCAAAATCATTGACAAAAGCTGTGGGGAATGGCTGACCTAACAGGCTTTCCTCTGTTTCAGTCTTTATGTTTCTACCTGTTCTTGGATCCACCTTACATCTTAGTTGGGTTTCTTCAGGTGTGTGTGTGTGTGTGTGTGTGTGTGTGTGTGTGTGTGTGAAGGAACAAAGAAAGATGTGCTCAGAGTTTTTTGAAATTGAAATATGATAGGCAGAGTGCACTATTGCACTATTTCTTCTCTGTGTCTTCTTTCTCCCCTTTGTTTCTCTTGTTAATAATACAAAATAGTAACATGGAGGCTAGAGGTGTAGTACTTGTCAAATTAGCACATCTAACTCTTTCAGTTTGATTTCCAGTTAACAAAACAAAGGAGTGACTTACAGAAACATACATTTATATTTAAGTCTCTATGGAATAGGAATTTGGACATGGCTGGTCTAGCAAGGTTTCAATCAAGGTTACACTTGGGATGAATTTTCATCTAAAGGCATGATGGAGAAGGAGTCAGTTTCTGAGCTCATACAGATTGTTGGGAGAATATATTTCCTTACAACCATTTTCCTATGGCCCTGGAATTGCTGGCTGGAAAACTGGAGTATGCTTGCACGTCAAAGGGGTTGCTTACCATTATGTAGGGTACATATGTACACACACCCTAAAGGAAAAGTCTTACTTAAAGAGAGCCCCAGGTCCTCCTTTCAGATTTTTTATCTGATCATGCCAGGCAAATCTTAATCTTCCTTTTGGTTTTCTAGAAACCTGGGGCAGAAGAAATGTTTCAGCACTTATGAGCATGTATTATCCAGGGTCCTCTAGAATGAGTCTATGTATATATGGGAAGTGGATTTATTAGACTGATTTATAACCTGCAATCTAGCTAATCCAACAATGTCTGGCTGTGAATAGAAAAATCCAAGAATCCAGTATTTCTTTAGTTCAAGAGACTGGATGTTTCAATTAGTCTTCAGTATACACCAGAATCCCAAAGAAGTATGCTCTATTACTGTGAAAGAATGGGTTTATCAGGTATCTTCAGGGCTGGCTGCAAAGTCCTCCTCTGTGGCCTAACAGACTGCTCCTCCCCTGGGGGGGGGGGGGTGTCAAACAGCCTGCCCTTGAAATCCTGTTAGAAATAGTCCATGTTCCCCTTACTTTGGAAAACTACTTGGTTACTGAGCTACCACAGGGGAGGAGGTCCTCCCCTATCAGTGGACTTGGAAAGGGGCAGGAAGGAGACCAGGGAGGGAGTGTGGGGTTGGGGAGGGAATGAGGGAGCGGGATACAGCTGGGACACAGAGTTAACAAAATGTAACTAAAAAGAAAAATAAAATAAAATAAAAAATAAAAAAAAGAATGGGTTTACTAGCAAGATGAGGACAAGCAGGCAAAGAGCAAAAGCTTCCTTCTTCCATGTCCTTAAATAGGCTTTCAGCAGAAGGTAAGGACCAGATTAAAAGTGAGTGTCTCCGCCTGAAGATCCAGATTAAAGGTGTTTGTCTTCCTACCTGGAAAGTTATGGTTTAAAGGTGTGACTTCCTAATTCACAGATACATATTAGAAATTGATCTCTCTACTGCAATTTCGAAAAAAAAAATCTCTCACAGGTGTGCCCTCGATTTGGAGTTTTAGTTCCATATGTGGTCAAGTTGACAACCAAGAATAGCCACCACAGAGCACTTGTTACTCTTGCAGAGGGTATAAGTTTGGTACCCAGAACCCAAAATGGTGATATTTATATATAGCTTCAGAGGTTCCAATTCTGTCTTCTAGCCTCTTTGGGAATCTAAACTCATACACATTATCACACGTGTGCACGCGCGCACATGCACACACACACACACACACACACACACAAATACCTAGGGTGTCTAAG
>NW_026594106.1:0-12556 GCF_907164565.1 Psammomys obesus | reverse complement strand
AATGATTCAGGGATTTACATGAGTTTTGTTGGCTGTTTTTTTTTTTTTAAGAACATTGTACATAAGCACTTTATCTACATCATTCTCACCCATCCCTGACCTACCAAGTCCCTCCTGTGTCTCCTAAACCCACGATCTTTTCTTTAATTATTATTGTTCACACACACACACACACACACACACACACACACACACAGAGAGAGAGAGAGAGAGAGAGAGAGAGAGAGAGAGAGAAAGAGGTATTTATATACAATCTACTGAGTTCCTTTAGAGTTGTCTGAATGTACATGTGTCCAGGGCTTACTACCTGGAACACCCTATGCAGGAGCTGATTCTTAGATGCAACCAATTCTTCCTTTCTCAGCAGCTAATGACTACCCTGTAACTCATCATCTAGGGCTTAGACTATGTGGAATCTCCCCTGTCCATATTGGCAAGCAACATTTTAACAAACCCAGATAGGATATATATGCACTAAAACTTAAAATTACTCTCCAAGAGTAGATTTTACTTGCAATTAGTTCTGAAATACTTCTCTAAATGTGCTGCTACATGGATGTTTAAAAAGCCTCAAGATATTTTGGGCTTTCCTAAAATAAGCTCTTCTATTACTACCTTTCTACTTACATTTTACCCTAAGATTATTTGATTGGGGATATTAAGAAATACAAAATATTGCAGAGTTAAATTTTTTTCCTGGTAGGTTATAATTAAATAATGACTAGATGAGAGAAAACACAAGAGACAAATACCTCCTGCCTTAATGACAAATATCATTTTAAAATACTTTTTTTTAATTTAGATAACTTCTTGCCTTAAACTGTGAAATTGAAAATCAATCTAGTTTACATTTTAGGCAAATTACATAACATTACAGCAGGCACAAATATTTTAAACACAATAACATGTTTTTTTTTAATGTTTCCTATTGTCAAATTAACAATGTGTGATTATCAATACTTCTTGTAGTTATTGGTAGAAAAAGAAATCTGTATAAGGGGAAGTCATAGATAGAAACGACTTTTGAGATACTTAAGTTTGATGGTTAGTGTTGTCAACTTGCTAGGATCTAGACTCATCTGAGAGAAGGACCTTCCTGTGGGCATCTCTCTTGATTGCATTGATTGAAGTGAGAAGACTTGACCAGTGTGGGTGGTACCATTCCCTGGATCAAATTCTAGACTAAATAACATGAGAAAAGGAGCAGAGGGCCAGCATACTTTATTTCTCTCTGATTGTGGTGCCATGTGACTGGCTGCTTCAAGCTCTTATTTTCACTTCCCTGCCACAATGGACTAGGACTGTGTGCTTGAAATTTGATCCAGAATAAATTTCTGGTTCCCCATAATAATGGGTATTTGAAGACTTGGTTCCCAATTGACTACACTGTTTAGGCAGTTTAATACAGGTGGACAGGTGGATAAAGTATGTCACTGAAGACAGGCTTTGAGAGCATTAAGACAGTCTATTTAGAGCTCTTGCTCTTGCTCTCCCTTTATCTCTCACTCTCTTCTTTGTGCTTGTGATTCTAGATGTAAGCCTTCCGATTGCTGCTTTTTGGCCTGGCGTGTTCCTTGCTGCCATGTCCCCTTACTACTACAAACCTTTACCTCTATGGAACCATAAGCCCAAATAAACTCTTTCTTCTGTAAATTATCTTTGTCATGGTGTTTTATTATAGCAACGGGAAAAGAAACTAATACACTTATGTTGCTTTTTTATTATGTTGCTTTTTTATGTTGCTCTTTTCATTTCTTTTATTGTTGAGAAAGTATTTCTTTGTATAGCCTTGGCTGTCCTGGACTCACTTTGTGGATCAGGCTGGCCTCAAACTCATATAGACGTATGCCACCATGCTCTGCTAGGTTGCTCTTTTAAAGAATATTTTATCATAGCAAAGAAATGAAAACACTTGATAGTACGACTTCCTTTATCATCTTGGTAGACAGGTGAGGCTAAGATCCTCAACTCTTTATATTCACAGCTTTATGTAGTTCCTCTCTTTTTGACATCACTGGGGCTCACTACTTATTTCTAACCAATATAATACGGTAAAAATATATTATACTACAAAGGATTGCAACTATCATGCCAACTGGCTCTCTTTTGCTGGCTTTCATGAAGCAGGTAGCCCTGTTAAATTGACTTCTGTGTACTAAAATATGTGGTAGCACCACCAATAGGGCTTTACTATCTAGTTTTCCTGGGAAACCAAAAGAAATGACAATAGCCTCTCTTGTTATGGGTGCCACTGAGGTCTCCTTTACCAATACTCAGAAAGAGGTAACCAATGCCTGGCACTGAGATTTTCATTTAATAATCTATGTCCTCTGGGAACAGCATTGTTTGTCCAGTTGTGATACCTTTGTTTAAACTCCCTTTAAAAAGTACTTCAATTAACCCACAAACTAATGTGGTCTTATAAAACTTCTTAATAAAACCTTAGTTTGGGTTAACTCACCAAATAACCTCTTTTTTCCCATCTCTACTAAATCTTTAGTAGCTCTCAGCATTCTCCCAGTCTGTTTTTTTTTAATCATATTTCATGAATTGCTTCTATCATCTTTTATTATATTTACTTGGTTTGCAAGATCATAAATGGCCATGCAGCATCTTCATGCTTACTGCATTTTGGTGTATACTTCTCCTGTTCCCTTTTTTCCACCTTATTCAGCACTTCCTGATTGAACGCCCCCCAACAACCCCCTTCTCTAGTTTTATTTGACCTATATTCCACTATCTCTTCTCCCTAAATATATTTCTCATATCAATGTGTAGCCCCTACTTTTTCTTCAAGCGTATTTCAACTATCCAGTATTATGTTGAGGCCCTTATTCCATTTGCAGTTGAGTTTTGTGCAGGGTAAAGATCTAACTTCATTTTTTCTGCATGTTGAATGGGAGCACAATTTGTGCATGCCAGAAACTCTGGCACCTTGATTTAACACAGCAAAAATATGATAAAATGAAATAACACAAAAACAAATACATCTGAATTGAACAAAACAAACCAAGAGAAGGAAAAGTACTCAAGAGAAGACACAAAAACCAGACCCACTCTTTTAGCACACTCAGGAATCCCATAAAAACACTAAAATGGAAGCCATATTTATTCTAAGGACCTTTAGGGTAAAAAGATAGATAGATAGATAGATAGATAGATAGATAGATAGATAGATATAGATATAGATTAAATACACATGTGTTTATATATGTTTATATAAACAAAGTAAAATAAAAATAAAATAATATTTTTAAAAGGAGAAAGGAAAAGCCCTGGCATGATGTTTGGGGACAAGGAACCTCCAAAGATCCCACTGAGTTCGTTTTCTCCTGGGTATGTGGCTTATCCACGACAGTAGTTTCTTTGCCCAGTCAGACTCACTTGGAGGAAAATTAATTTTATTTCCAAGTAGCAATCAATTGGAAAAAAAAAAACTGCTGAGCTAGAGGGTAGCTATATGTTCACTTATACTTTCAACTCTAGGACCTCATCTCATGCAGACCTGTGTAGGCCTTGTGCATGCTGCCTCTGTACTTATGCCTTCATATGTAGTACAGAAAAAGAGTAACCTAACTTCTGACCATCAGAGATATAAGACAGTAAATTTGTATCTTAAGCTACTAACTTTTTACTAATGTGTTATAGCAATAGCAAAAGGCTAATAGAGTATTCTTTGCTTTTTTGTTGGCATCTAAGGTGATCAATAAGAGTCTGTGTTCAGTGACTCATTTTCTCCCAATGACTGCTGTACTAGATCTGTGAATGTCAACTCCACTGACCAGAATGAATAAATGAATATGCTAACAATGAGTGCTGTTTGAAAATAAAGCAGTTCTTGTCTTACATTCTATGGTTCTGTCTACTATCATGTTCTTCACTGCATCCATTGTCTCATGAGTTGCACTGATCTTTGGAAACATTTTTTATGGTGTGTATGTGTGTCTAAAAGGACAAATTTTGTTACCTGGTTCTTATCTTTTACCTTGTTGAGGCAGGATCCCCCTTCTTGTTTCTGCTGCTGCACCATGCATTACAGGCTAGCTGGCCCATGAAGTTCTAGACCACTGTTACAACTCTTTCTAACTCTTATCTCTCCATACAAGTTCTGGGATTACAGATTTGTTCCACTGCACCTGCCTTTGTTGTATGAGTGCCACGGGTTGAACTCACATTTCCATGTGATTCGTGCAACACATGCCTTTATCCACTTAGCGATCTCCCTAGCACCCTGTGTTGTGATTGTTAGCTTCCAATCTTGTATTCATGTTTTAATTACTCCTTGTTAGAGTTCTAGCCCTTTAGTCAAGAATTGCTTTGGTCAAGAAATTCAAAGGAAATCGCTTATTCAAACCCACATAATTAAAAAGAACTTGGGGAGAAAATGTGGCAAACAAATCTTAGAGGGTGCAATCACAACGTAATAGCATTTTTCCATCATTGTCCATTCATAACAGCTCCCTGGGTCTAATTATAACCTTCAAAAAAAAAAAAAAAAACCTTAAGGAAGTCTCCAAAGTGAATTAAACAGGTTCAGAAATATTCTCGAGTCATTTGTAATCACGACAATTTGTACTGCATAATTAAAGTGTTCAATTGTGATATCATGGTTAAACTCTCAACTTTACAAAAGTTCTTTTGTCCCTTTTGGAGCCTTGGAAACCTGCAGAGCATCAAGGAACATTGCAGATGTTTTGTCTTCCGACATTCTTTCCTAGCTTTATATTCACTGGAATTGTAACAAAGCTGGCCATCATAGTAAGACAAAAGAGAGAAAATTCTCACTTGATTGGCACCGTCATAACTCAGCACTGGTTTTCTCTACCCATTTATGAAAACCGTCATTGATTCCATCTTGTAAGAGCTTTTCTGAATTCCTGGATGAAGTCTCTGTTGAGAGACTGCAGTTCTAGCCTCCTTGGGTCAGACTGAACCTAAGGCCTGCTATGCTATGGTGTCTCATGTTCCAAGTATTTCTGCTAAGGCCTTCTGATCCTTAGAAGTAGCTCAGGAAGCCTTCACAAAATGGTCCAATCCCACATTTCTACTGTACCTTTTATTACTTGCCCAGGAATCACACCTTTTGGATTTACATTTCACGAATGTACATTTCTCTGCTTTATGGGCATATGCTGTTTCAAATGTCTCTCCCTGTTGCCTGTTTCAGATTTTTAGGAAGACATAAGATAGACCTCAAAGTTAGTAAAGAATTAATATTACAAATTCTGGTTTTCAAGATCTCCTGTTAATATCGCACAGCACCCCCCTTTCACCTGTGGAGATGACTGTTTTCTATTGTCATGGGCCCCCACTAAAGCTCTCTAACATATGAAAACTTACGGATCTGATTGTCTTTTTCTTCCTAAGATGGGGTTAAAAATCCTAAGAGATCTGAAACACAGTGAAGTTAATTCTTCTTGTCTGGCAGGTGATGATTAAGTACTTACAGATGAGAGAAAACAGAGGTAAAAGCTCTTTCCTAGAATGATGATAGATATCACACTGAGAAATTTTACATCAATTGTTTTATTTCTAATAGAGCAGTGAAGAAGCAGCCCTCAGGAATGACAGAGTCAGAATTGTTCAGGGACTCAGGCTATCTGCATCCTATACTTTGGTATCCAGTCTCATGGCTCTCTTAGTCTCTGCATCTCATTTTAATGCTACAGAAAAGAAATCTGACTGGCTCATTCCAGTATTCACGCATATTCAGATGTTCCCAGAGGATGAGTCCCCAGGTTCTATCGTCTACTACTAAAGTCTCTGGGAGCAAGTTCCGGCAAAATAGGCCCAGCTGAGTAGATGAGTCCGACTTTGCTGCTGTGGTCAAGAATCCTAATATATTATATTTTTATATTAATGTATTTGCTTTTTAATAAACTATAAATTTAAAACTAAATAGAAGAGCATTCAATGGTTTTGTTTTATATTAGAGTTTAATAAGTATTTTAGAATCTATTTGTATATGTATGGTTCAACTTGCCATTGTTTGATGATTATATATATATATATATATATATATATATATATATATATATATACCAACTTCAGGTATTCTTTTCGTTTTCTACCACATAATCTGCTTAGTATGGCCAGGATGTGCATGGTGTAGTACCATCTACTGGAGCATGAGTAGCCTCTCAGGGGTGGTATCCTTGAAGAAACCTGACTCTCTATCCACCTGCCAGCCGTCAACTGCCAGTAACTCTTAAGCTAAGGGTGGGACTTCATGAGCCACCTAGGTCATCCATGCTGGTGTTTTGGCTGGCTTGATCTTGTGAAGGTCATGTGCATGTAGTCACAGCTACTGAGTTCATGTCTGCAAAAACCTTCTTCTGTCTAAAAGACATCACTTCAATGCAGTTATCCACCACCTCTGGCTTTTACAATGATTTCTGCCCCCTCTTCTGTAATTATTTCTGAGCATTGGTTGGGAGGGGTTGGGTGTGATATTTAGAGCCGAGAACTCCACAGTCTCTTATTTTATGTCCATTGACCAGTTGTGTCTCTCTGTATTAATCACCATAGACTGCAGTAAGAAGCTTCTTGAATAAGGGTTGAAAAAGATACACTGATCTGTGGGTATTATTTCATTATTTTCGTGCTTGCATATATGTGTGTTGTTCACATGTGTGTGGGTGCTCTTGTGGGTAATGGTACCTATACATGTATTGTACACATATGTTTGTAGGCCAGGTATCTTCTAGGGACTTGGGTTTTGTTTTTTTGTTGAGATAAGGTCTCTCATTGGCCTGGAACTCTCCAAGTATGACCAGTGAACCTCAGGAATCTATATGTCTGTTCCTCTCCAATGCTAGGATTATAAGCATGTACCATGAACCTGTCATTGTTGTTGTTGTTGTTTGTGTGTGTGTGTGTGTGTGTGTGTGTGTGTGTGTGTGTGTGTTTACTGGGACTGAACTTAGGTCCTCATGCTTGTACAACAAATACTTCACTGACTAAGCTGTCTGCTTAGCCTTATACTGCATTTCTTATCTGTAGAATGTGTTTTGTTTTCTTTGACCAAGAAGTGAAAAATAGGCTGCAGAACCTTCTCTTTGTGTCGCCTTCTGCCAATTTGTTCCTTAACTGCTACCTCCTGAAATGGACACCCTGTATACTTCCAGCCTGTCACCCCCACACATTCTGGTACAAGGATCATTGCCATCTACATTTCCTTAAAAGAGAAAGGCAGAATTCCTTAGTGAAACAAAACCAGGGTACACTGCCTTGGTTAGAGCATTTTGTTTTGCTTTTTTTTAAAAAACACCTAACCCGACCTAATAATGCCTAATGGCTCTTTCCCCTATGGCCTTCAGGAGTATAGGATCCTTTTTCATACCTACTGAAACCTCATTTGATTATATACTACCGTTCTGATTGCTGCAGTCATCAGGCACTCTGCCAGACTGAAAACCTGAGGAATTGTAGGAGTTGTCACGCCAACAGTCATGTGCTACCCAACTGTCAATCTCATCATCATCCTTAGTGTCCTGCTTCTTCATGGAATTGCAGATCTAGACTCCCATCTCATGCTGACAACCGCTCTCTGTTCCACCATACTCTCTAGTTCAAGGGATACACATTCATCTCACAGATGTCAATAGATAACAGTGTGACCATACAGAATCACTGTGCTGACCCACAGTTGCATGAGTGAGAGAAATGTGATTTGCAGTAGCTTCTCCAACAGAACATAACTCACCTTACTCATTTGGCCAATATATCACAAAAGCCAGGAATTCATTGAAACCTAAAGTAGAAATAGTCAGCTCTTCTTCAGCAAAAAGCAAGTGGTTTTTACGTATGATTTAAAAGGAACAAAGAAAGAAGGAAGAGAATATTATAACCCATAATATTACTTTTTCCCAAGGGCTTGGGTTACTTGGAGGAAATTAAATAAGCCATTCTAGCCCATTGTTCTGCTCTAGCTGTGAAGTGCTTCCAACTGTGAACACTATTTCCCAATTGTTTCCTGTCAGAAATACTTAGCAGCTCTTGTCCTGGGCATTTCACATACTGAGTTGTAAGGCATGAGGAACAATGTTGGCAATGTTATCATTTTAAAGTAAACAGCCTTCAATGATGTTTCTCTTCCATGAAGCTTTCTCTGAGAACACATTTCATGCATTGATAGAATGTCTTAAAATATCTCCTCTCAAAGAAATCAACAGAAATTTTCAAGTAGGAGAGAAAACTGGGCTATAGGAATATCAGAAGCTCAATTTTGAGAACCAAGAAAATCTACAAGGTGACTGAGTTTGGTGCTTCTAAAATCATTCTCCCCTCACCAGGTTTGACTCTGAGTCCCTGCTGTTTGGTCATACAAATCAGAAGGCTAGAAGAAACTGCCTAGGAAGCTGTCAATTGGATGGTTTGTTGCACTCAGGAAATACTTGATGGGGGTTTTCTCTGTGGTCTGAAGCCCTCTTCTGAGCTGTTTCATTTACTCTGCCCTGGAAGCCTAAGGAACATTGGTCAACACACCACACATTTCCTCTTGAAAGAAAACTGTCTCTGTTTGAGTCTGTACTTTGCAAGTTGTATAAACCTGTTTGTTTTTCTCCCTTACAGAAGCTGCAAAGAATCGATCCTGCTCACTGTCATCCAGCCTTACCCTGTAAGTGTTCTGTGAGAAAAAGTAACACTCAACATTCTTGGGTTTCTGGTCTCCTCAGCCCACTCCAAGAAAGCCACCAGGATGAATAACAGTGGAAACAAATAACATGTGTTCACAATGCAAGCTTAAAAATCTTGATGATTTCTATTGTGTTCTGTGTTACGAAAACCATTCATTGGAGTGAAAAGTACCGCACTCCCTAAATATCCTGAAAGACAATCAGATATGTGGTCCTGTGAGCAATCCACATCTGCAAATAATACAAAACCTAAGACTTTCTTGCCAGCTTCCGAATCACAAGTCTCATGGGAATATCTAATTACAGGAAGTTGTGTGAAAGTTTTATTCTTGTCCCCATCTAATTATTTTGGTAGAGAACTGGATAATTAAGCCTGCTTCAAAGGAGGGATGAGAGAGATGCCATAGTCAGAATTCTAGTTCAGATACCTTGGGTAGAAGGGAGAAACTGATTACAATCATGCCACTTTTGTTTCTTAGGTTTTCGTTTTGTTTTCTTTTGTCTTTTATTTGTCTTTCATATGGTTTCATGTACCTCAGGCTGGACTAAACTTGCTATGCAGCCAAAGGATGATCTTGAACTTCTGATTCTCTTCTCCCCACTTCTAGTGCTGGGATTATAGGCTATCAGGATATCCAATTTATAAAGTATTGATAATTGAACCCAAGGCCTTTCCCTGTGCTAGACAGGCATTCTACCAAGCTACACACGCCCAACCCAATTCTTATGATTTAAAAAAACATTTTTATGATGACATAATCTTCATGATGTGCAATTCACTGATATTACATGGGTAGAGCAAAGGTCTTTGCAAAACATAGTGAAGTATGCAATCACCACCACAGTCTAGTTTCAGAATGCTCTATTACCCCACTATAATCCCTGATTTCCATTGAGAGTTAATCCCTGTTCCCACCACACCAGGCAACTTTTAATATCTCTGTTTCTATAGGTTTGTTGTTACTTATGAATGTCATACACTCACAAGAGCTGAAGGAAAATCTCTTTATGGACAATACGTTGTTGGGCATTATGTCGACAGGCAGAGACTCTAACCAACATAGCTTCCATGTTTTATCCTCACAGAGAAATATGTATATTCCAAGTACAGTGAGATCCTGTTTGCTGTTTGTATTCCCGTCTCTCAAATTTACATTCTTTTCTTGAATTTTCTCTTTACTTTGCTATATCCTTAAAACATATGATCAGAACTTTTTATTATACCAGACTGATTCTTTCTGCAGTTTATACTGTTGTTTCAGCCCATACAGAAAAGACAAAGGAAAAAGAAAAAGAGGCATTTGGTATTCAAGTTCAAAGGGAGCCTAATAGTTTAAAGATTAGGGTTAGAGCTAGGGTTAGGGGAGGGGTTACGTGTTAGCTCTTCTGTCCAGCCAAGACTCCATGACTTGCTAGGTTGAAATATTCCTTACTATCAGTGAATCCTGGTACTTTGATTTGATTATCTGGATTGTTTTTTAGAGCCCAGTGGCTGATTTTCTACCTCAAAAGTGAACGTTTAGCCATGCCATTAAGGGAGGAATGCTGCATGAACTTATAGCTAATAGCCACCCTTCTGCTCCGTTCTTCTCCTAGCCAATATTTGCAGGGGAATTTTCATCTTGAACTTGCAGCTGTCTACCCTTCCTTCCTATGATTCCAACAATTACTCTCCACTACCCCTATCTCCTTTGGCCAGCCAAATCCTTCCCATCTTTCAAGATTCAGCCTGGATTCTACGTGTGCTACCAGAGAGTATCATGTTCTGATCCTGCTGACATTTGGGCTGGAGAGTTTGCTGTTCGCAGTTTTGCCTGCACAGTAGGTGACACCTAGGAACACCCCTGACACCTGCTCAGCAGATGTTAATTGCACCCTCTCCCCCAAGTTGTGCCAATCAAAAATACCTTCAGACATCTCCAAGTGTCCCTTTGAAATGAAATTTTTCTCCAGAAGAGAGCCGCTATACTGCCTTAATGCCCCTCCTCAGTGCTCCAAAGTGGCTTTTCCCTCCTCTGAACAATGTTATGGATACTCTGCACTAGATAGTCAAGAAGAGCAGATAAGAGTAGGGATTGTAATGGGTTTTTCAACTTGCATTTTTATAGTGGAGTGTTCCTTCCTTGAGAAAATATTAAATCTGGCCATGGTAGCCTGTAGTCTCAGCACTTGGGAGGATGAGGTGTACAGGACTGTTCTAAGTTTGAGGCCAGCCTGGGCCACAAAGTTAAACCCTGTCTCAAAACAAAACAAACAGAAAACCCAGGGTTTTATTTATTGTTTTTACAAACAAGTATACTTCAAAAATACAAATTATCCAACCAAGCAAGAGAACTGTAGATTCTGTTTCTGCCTGAAGACTAATCTGTAAATTTCATATCCAGTACTTCCATTTTTTTGTAACTAGGTAGCCAGCAATTCTTACGCTGCTTGCCTAGCTACTTCATGATAAGCTCCAATAAAATGTATCCCATACACCTGAAGGAAGTTATGTCTTCTCCCTGGAACCCCTGCTGCTACAGTTTCCTGGGCTAGCATATGGTTTCACAGCATAAACCATATCCCCTGCATGTGCCCCAATAAATATGCCAGTCATACTCCAGTATGGTGCACCAGGAAGTCTTTACCTGGAGGTCCTTTCCAGTTGATGAGAAGCAGGTTGATGTGCTGAGGTATCAATCCTAGAAGACAGGGTTTTGTGTTCCTCACGATTATGGTCAGTCAAGTATATCCAGAAAAGAGAATGCAGGAAGGGAACAGGACAGCACCATTCTTACAGTTGTAGGTGCTAAAGAGAAAAAGTCACTAAGTCTAGAGGTGGGTCACATGAAAGGGAGCACCAAGGGAGTAGGTTCAACTTAGTAGGTGAGTAAACAAAAGGAGGGAAGACCATTGAACAGATGCCTTTATTGATGGTAGAATACACATGAGAAGTTTTAAGGACAGCTGGGTGCCTGTGATCCTAGTACTTTGGAGGCCAACACAGAAAAATCAATAGTTCAAGGCCAGTCTAGGCAACATGTAGCAGGACTCTGTCAAAGACAAAGAAGGAGTAGTGATTAGGGGATGAAGAAGAGAAAGGAAGAAAACTAGAAAAATGATTACATTAGCACTTTCAACACCAATAAGTAAAGGTCGGGGTGGATGTGAAGGAGAATTTGTGATTGGAGCATACCTCTTCACAATGGTACGTCTCATTGTCTAGACTGGGAGCTCAGAGCCTGATTGCTGGGATGCTGACAAGTCAGGAAAACAAGTTTTAAACATGTATGAGTAGTTATTCAGGTAGTTATTGCAGAAGCTGGTAGATCAATACACCATCTCCATCTGTCTTTTGAACACTGTAACTCTGGGGCATGTCCAGCCTTGCTTCCCAGAGATTCTGAGTAAAAATAAGTTGACTATACTTAACAATGAAAACTTCATTGTCTTATTCTTCCAGTCTTCTTTCTCCACCTACCTGCCTGTATCTCTTGGAAACACCTCCCAGCCTAGCTGTCAGCTTAGGAGGCCTTGTCTTAACATTTGCCTTGTGGGAATTACAAAATAAGCCATTTAATAGCTATAGGCTACTCCAGGACTACAGGGCTGCAAGTTCAAGGCCATACTGTACAGTTTCAGAAATCAATCTTATAATTTTTAATTTTTTTATTTGTCTTTATTTATGCATATGTGTCTGAGCCTGCTTTTGTGTATTGGGTTGCTCAAGACCAGAAGAGGGCATCAGCTCCCCTGGAACTGGAGTAACAATTGGTTAGTCCTGTTCTATTTATAAGCTACCAGATACAGATGCAGAGAACTGAAGTGGGTCCTCTGCAAGAGTAGCAAATACTTTTAACCACTAAACCATCTCTTCTTCAACCTTTTACTTGTGTGTGTGTGTGTGTGTGTGTGTGTGTGTGTGTGTGTGTGTGTGT
>NW_026594105.1:0-38090 GCF_907164565.1 Psammomys obesus | reverse complement strand
TGTGTGTGTGTGTGTGTGTGTGTGTGTGTGTGTGTGTGTGTGTGTGTTCTGGTCAAAAACGAGAATTCTTAGAACTCAAAGAGCCTCAGAATACTTCACTATACTGTGGTCATCATATCAATGACAGATTTTGAAAATAATGGTGGAATTGATAACATTAAAATCTATTGACAGCAGGGGAATCTCATTATTCCTAATGTCAATTGCTCACCATTTCTACCAGCTGATATAAAATGCTTATGATCAGCACAAATGGTTAGTGATAGCTATTTCACCAGGATTCTGAATGGTGCATAGTGTATATGTTTTGACTAACAACAAGAAACATGAGTTAAAACTGTGTTCATAATTGGTTTGCACTATTCCGTTCACTTAAAACTCTAGCCACCAGTGTAGGGAAGCCATTGTGTTGCCAATTCTGGCTAGGTAGCCTTCTTGGAGACGTTTTATGTTTTGTCATAAAAAGAAGTTTAAGTTGTAAGATTTTTTTTTTAATTTTATGTGTATGGATCGTTTGCCTGCAAATATGTCTGTGTACCATGTGTGTGTATGCAGTGTCTATGGAGGCTAGAAGAGGGTTATCAGATACCCTGAAACTGGAGTTAGAATGGTTGTTAGCTGCCATGTGGATGCTGGGAATTGAACTCTTTTTCTCTAGAAGATCAGTCAGTGATCTTAACTGATAAGTCATCTCTACAGCCCCCCCAAAATCATTTTAAGTGCATATTAATATATTAATGTATAAATGTCCTTGTGGTGGCTTTTATGCCCAGTCTCTTGACTTCAGATTTCTACTTTGATTATATTAAGCTATAAGTTAAGCTATATAAGTTAAGCTATAAGTTATCGTAGTATTTGGTTTAATAAAGTGATGATACCACCCAGGGTATGCATGCTAAAGTTACAAAGAGAAGAGAAGCATCCCCAGCATGACATATTCTACTTTCAGTGATTATTTACTTTACTTACTACCTTAGTCAGTTTTTATGGAGCTGAACCTTAGGTTTTAATTGCTTCCCAAAACATCAGGACCAAAAGAAACTTGGGGAGGAAAGTATTTATTTCTTCTTACACTGCCACATCTCATTCTATCACTGAGGGAAGTACAGGCATGAACTCAAATAGGGCAGAAACCTTGAGGCAGGAATTAATGTAGAAGCCATAAAAGAATGCTGATTACTTGCTCAGCCTGCTTTTATATACAACCCAGGAGCACTGGGGATGACTCTACCCACAGTGGGCTGGGCCCTCCCATTTCAATCATCAGTGAAGAAAATGTACCACAGGACAACCTGGTTGAGGCATTTTCTCCAATGAGGCTCATCTTCCCGGATAATTCTAACTGATGTCAAGTTGACAGAAAACTGATTAGGACAAGCTGTGAGCAAAATACTTGTGAGACAACTTAAAGAATGAAAGGATCAGTTTGGATTGAAGTTTTAGAGGTTTGTGTCAGCAGGCCTCAGCTCCAGTGATTCTGGGAACATGGTGAAACTAAATATTATGGTCATGGTAGTGGTGGCAGAGGAAGAAACTATTCACCTCATAGCAAACAAGAAGTAGACAGAGAGGAGAGCCTGGAAACCAGGTCAGACCTTCAAAGGCATATATCCTCAGTGTGTTTCTGTCACTGAGAAAAAAAGCAACAGAAGGAAAGAAGGGTTTGTTTCATCTCACAGTTTGAAGATACAGACCATCATGGTGTCAGGAGCTTGAGACAAATGATTTTATTGTATCCAAAGATAGGAAGCAGAGAGAGAGAGAGATGAATGGTGGTGCTCAGCTCACTTTCACATCTGTCTCGTTTTATTCAGACCAGGACCCCAACTCATGGCATGGTTTTGCCCACAGTTCAGGTGGGTCTTCACACCTGAGTGAACCTGATCTAGATAATCTTTTATACACAAGCTCCGGGGTTTGTATTCTGGGTGCCTCCAGACCCTGTCAAAATAACATGCAATATTAAGCATCACACCTGGTGTTGCATTTTCTCCACCTATCTCCTAAGTTTCTATTACCTCCTAAAACAGCACTACTAGTTTAGGACCAAGGGTTCAAGATATGAGTATGTAGTGGAAATTTCATATTCAAACCATAAGAGGAACAAGTCATGCTACATTTTGAATGAAGCTGAGTAGCAGTCACTCCATTTCTTAAATCATATCAAATGGTACACACCTCAAAAATCAGCTCTGGTAAGAATACCTTTTTATTAAGGGAAGCAATTATGTAAATTATTATAGAAAATATAGTAAATTATTAGATTGAAAAAATAGGATGCCCAGAGAACTTAAAGTTGATTCTATGGTACCTTGAATGAGTTGAACATTTTATTACCAAACAATGCTGGAGAACTTGTGCATTATTGCATTGAGACATCTCAACCTATGAGTCATGTCTGCTATGCTATCTTTATTGCAGCCACTTTACTTGTGCTAAACTCATTGTGCCAATGTACATACCGCTGCTCAGAATCATTAAGAGAGAATAATGTTTTTCCTTCAGCTAAAAAATGGCATATCAAAAGCAAATGAACTCACCACTGTGATTTGCTCGTTAATCATCACTAAACTTGGCCTATAATTATAGAGACACTGATGAGAACAAACCATTGTCACATCGCGCCAGCACCGCAGTATGACTTTTAAACCCCACACAGAGTCTGTTGAACACTCGCATCTTTTGAGGGCACTCATTCAGATTCCTTTTGCAATTTTTTTGTTTGTTTATTAATAGGACAGCCATCCTATTTAAAATGGCTTGTGTAGTACATGAATTGAAGCTTCAGAACAAAAGTCATCCATCTATCAAGTCTTCTAAGGTGCTGCTCAAGGTTCAGATAGGTTCAGAAAGTGTGTGTGTTGGGGGGGGAATGTACAAAACAATATCACATAGCATGGTGCCACAAATCAGTAATTCAAGTGACAGAAAGGGTAATCTAAAAGGATTACAAGCCAAAAGCAGCCTGAGCCACATTTCTAATGACAGGCCTGAGAAAGTTGTAACAAAACCCTGTCTCAAATATAAACAAAAATCAAGTAATCCAATTAAAAAATGTAGTACAGAGCTAAACAGAGAATTCTCAATAGAGGAATATGGAATGGCAGAGAAACACTTAAAGAAATGCTCAACCTCATTAGCCATCAGGGAAATGCAAATCAACATGACCCTAAGATTTCACCTTACACCCATCATAATTACTAAGATCAAAAACTCAAGAGACAACACATGCTGGAGAGGTTGTGGAGAAAGGGGAACCATCCTCCACTGCTGTTGGGAATGTAAAATTATACAACCACTCTGGAAAGCAATCTGGCGCTTTCTCAGACAACTAGGAATAATGCTTCCGTAAGAACCAGCTATACTACTCCTAGGCATATACCCAAAAGAGTCTCAAGTACACAATAAGGACATTTGCTCAACCATGTTTGTAGCAGCTTTATTTGTAATAGCCAGGAGCTGGAAACAGCCCAGATGCCCCTCAGTGGAGGAATGGATGCACAAATTGTGGTATATCTACACAATAGAATATTACTCAGCAATAAAAAACAAGGAAGTCATGAAATTTGCAGGTAAATGGTGGGATCTGGAAAAGATCATCCTGAGTGCACTATCCCAGAAGCAGAAATATGCACACGGTATATCAGCACTCATATAGACATATAATATAGAATAAACCTACTAAAATCTGTACACCTAAAGAAACTAATCAAGAGGGAGGACTCTTGCTAAAATGCTCAATTCCTATCCAGAAAGGCAAAGAGGATGGACATCAGAAGAAGGAGAAGAGAGGGAACAAGTCAGGAGCTTGACACAGAGGACCTCTGAAAGGCTCTGCCCTGCAGACTATCAATGCAGATGCTGAGACTTATGGGCAACCTTTGGGCAGAGTGAAGGGAATCTTATGAAAGAAGTGGGAAGCAGTAAGATCTGGAGTGGACAGGAACTCCACAAGGAGAGCAACAGAACCAAAAACTCTGAGCACAGGCATCTTTCCTGAAACTGATACTCCAACCAAGGACCATGCATGGAGATAACCTAAGGCCCCTGCACAGATATAGCCCATGACAGTTCAATATCCAAGTGGATTCCACTGTAATAGGAACAGGGAATGTCTCTAACATGAACTGATTGGCCTGCTCTTTAATTACCTCCCCCTGAGGGGGAAGCAGCATTACCAGGCCACAGAAGAAGACAGTGCAGTCACTCCTGATGAGACCTAATGGACTAGGATCAGAAGGAAGGAAAAGAAGACCTCCCCTATCAGTGGACTTGGGGAGGAGCATGCATGCAGAGGGTGGAGGAAGGAAGGGATTGGGATGGGAGGAGGGAGGGAACCACAGGAGGGATACAAAGTAAATAAAGTGTAATTAATAAAGAATTAAAAAAAGAAAAAATAAATAAACAAAAACAGTATTCTCCCAATATGAAGACACAACCTATACCCCCAAACATATATATATTTGTCATTTGCACATTCTCAACAATGATTTTATTTTATAATAAAATACACATGTATAACACAAAGTATGTCATTTTTAATTGTACAATTCAGTAGTATTAAATACATCCAATATGTATTAAACATCACTGTTATCTCATTATAAAATCTCATCACTACTAGAAGAAATCCTATGTCTATTAAACATTCATTCATCCTTTTTCTTATGCCCCTACTCCAAACTTTCTGTCTCTGTTTTTACTCTTCTGTTTGTTTCACATAAATATAATTATACAATATTTGGTATATTATGTCTGATTCTTTCATTCAGTACCATATTTTCAAGATTACAGCATCGATGAATACTTCCTTTTTATGACTAAACAATATTCTAGCATATTGACATTCCACATTTTATATGCACATTTCATCGTGTTTTTTTTCCATTTAATTGATTTCCATAATATTTCTGTATTTCGTAAGGTTGAGAGTCCTTTAAATTTTCTTGTTATTTAGCTTTAAAATGAGAAGTATACATCATGATTATTACCTTTACAGCCATGAGATCAATATACTATACATGTGGTTAAGCCTTTGTATAGATTCAAGGATCAGTAACTAGAATATGTTGGGCAAAAACTTCAATGCCTACAGAATAAGGAGTGTTCAGATCAGTCTGCACACTAGGCAACTGACAATATTTGACCACTGTAATTTACAAATCAGTAATCATCTGGTTACTGTTCAATCCAATGGAGCATGAAGGTTGTTTTCGTTTGCTAATCGGTAATGCTGTCAATAGATGGGAGGTCTCTTTCCTTTAAGCTTTACTAAAATTATACAAGGATGATTTTTCAGAATTGACTTGACCAAGGTCATGTAGCAAAAGATCAGCTTCATCCTCGCACCTTTTTAAGATGCTCCCATTGTTCTTAAAATTTCTGAGGAAGAGCTATGACATTTTGCCCTCACTTCCCAGCAAAATTGGGAAGGATCCCAAAATACAGTGTACCTGTAAGAAAAGGCAGAGCATGAAGTCCAGAATTCAACTCGTAATCGTAAATCAAAGTAGCCTACCTACTCTGCACAGTAGGATCCAAGATCACAGATTACCTGAGTGAGGTTTTAGAGACACTGTGCATGGAGGCTGAAGGCAAAATCTCTGCCCACCCCTGCATTGTGTTCAGAGCTCTGCATTCAAAGCAGATTTGAGATACTTGGAATTGTGATTAGTAAGAACACAGGACATGCTGTACTTATAGTCTAGTCACTAAATCAAGGTTACTAACTTATAGTCATGACAAAGTTTCAGTCACATCCGTAATTTGAATTTTGTCCTTGAATTGACCATGCACTGACTATTTTACCTTTTAGCAACAATGTTGCATACCTTTGAGGATAAAGATGAAAAACAACTGTCACAAGGTTTGTGTTAGACTGCAGTAATCAGATAAATTTTTTTTCCGTTTTCTCTAGTCTCCCAAATCAGCATTTATTAGTGCTGCAAAAAAGGCAAGATTGAAGTCCAATCCCGTCAAAGTGCGCTTTTCTGAAGAGGTCATCATCAATGGCCAAGTGTCTGTGAGTTTACAATTATCTGTGTTGTTATGCAGAAAAACACTTGAGCAGGGGTTTCTGCTCAAGTCAAGCCAATAATGTTACTAAAATGTTTATTCTGGACCTGGTTCTTGTCTATCATGAGAGTGTCAAATCTCAAGACAGAAAATGTAATGGTTCACCACCTTGTTGCCCCTCAGTTCAACACAACCAGAAAAGGAGCTAACCTGGTGATTCCTGTGACACTTGCTGCACTAGCAAGTATTTATTGGGTTTATTGGGTAAAACAAGCTTCCTTTGAAATTCCACTTCTTGTGCCAACTAAGCATGATTCCACAGAATAGCTTTTTATATATTGTGTGAAAAGAATTATGTTTTCCTTGAATTTTTTTTTTTGTGTGTGCATGTGTGTGCATGTGCACTCACGTGAATGCCAAAGTAGTTGAAAGTACAGATTTTGTATATAAAGTTTAAACTAAAGAATGATCCCCCAGGTCCCCACAAATAAGTCTTCATGAAAAGCATGGCTTCATGATCTTCAACATGTATAATGTAAAAATCAAGAGGATACTTCATTTCCAACATTACCTACAGAAGAAAAGGGAGTGGGTACTCTTTCATTTTTGTTTTTGGTTAAGGTTTTAGGAAGCCTTTACCTAAGGTACTAATAATTTGGAGGACACTGGAAATGCCAGAGTTTTGTTGTTGAAAGTTGATGGCTTCCATCAGTGACATTTTTCTAAATGAATCTATAAGGATAGGCCTTCTTCTGTGATGTATTTGCTATGGATCACAAACTCATTCCTGAAGTTAGCCCTGCATCTGGATTGGAAGCTATGGACATACATGTGTATCCTGGACAAATCTTCTTATTAGTAGCCCAGCCTAGGGATGTTTAATTTTAAGGCCAAGGTATAGAAATGTGTAATAATTCTCCTTCAGTTGTGATAAAATAGCAAGCCTAAACATCAAGGAGAAAGGATCTTCATGGCTGCAGAGTTTTCGGTACATATTCTTTGCCTCTTGATTCTTGGCCTGTGGTGAGGCAGAATATGATGGTAGCAAGAGCTTGTAGGAGAGGCTGCTCAGTTCACAACATCCGGAAAGTAGAAATAAATTGAGATACAGATGGATAGGGAGAGGAAAAAAGAGAGATAGAGAAGATATGAATGAGAGATATAAAATCTGTGTACATAGGGGCCTAATACTTTCTTCCCTGTTATTCCAGCTGGGCTCTTAAGCTACTTGATGCCACCCCCTATTTTCAGGACTAGTCTTCTCCCCTCTGTCAATCATCTTTGAAAGTTTTGTTATAATACACTCAGAGGTGTGCTTTATTAATCTTCTAGGCAGCTCTCAATCAAAACTAGTTGACAATCAAGATTACAGTTCATGGCAGGTCAATCTCATAAATTGTTGTGGCACTTCTGAGAAAAGGTCTGAGGTTGTCACTGTTATCCTGTGCACATCTTGTACTTCCCTGTGAACTTGATATACTTTGCTCACTGCAACGGATCACCATCAATCTAGGCACATGTCATCAATTCAGAACCCTGTCCCAGTGGAGCAGTAGAAGATTCCAGGCAGAGAAAAGACAAGTACATCACATCAAAAATTCATCAGAAAATTACTTTTCGTCCCAAGAGCTTCTCAGCATGTGACGAGGCATCTAAAGAGAGAATAATATTCTAGATGCTGTTGTGACAGTATCATTTCAACCGTATTCATAAGAGGGCTCATGTGAGGCAGCAGGAATGTGAGAACACTGCCACAGGACCAGTGGTCGTCTGCAACCTCTACTGCCTTGCTAGGATCTTATAAGGAACTTCAGTTGTATATCTACCTCTTGATACTTGGGACCTGATCCTTTCTAATATGGTCTTCTAAGTCACAAGATGCCTTGTTTTCTGAATTTAAATTCAGGCTTATTCAGTGAGTCAGGCAGCAAGAAGGTCACTGTGGAAGGCCATGGCAGTACAAATGAAGGGAAGACATTCAGAGAAAGAAATGGGGCAGTGAAAGTCAAGGGAGCAGTTAACGAGTTATACAAGGGTTATGCTTACTCAGACTATAAAATACTTATAAACATTTGTGCATATGGTCTACATTGCCTTCTTCTACAAGCCAAAGGACATATGGCTTTACTATTTCTAAATCCCCAACAGCTGTCATGACTCTGTAACAACAAATATATGGGTATAACACAGTTCACTCTAAGGACTCATGGATCTTACATGGATGTGTCTACTTCTCACCTTTATCTCTTTCATCATCTCTTATGATATCCATTTAAGAAAACACCCTTAAGGAATTCATTTCACAGGTTGACCCTTAGTCATATTTCAAATGGGCATCATGCTTTGGAGTATTTTAGATTATGATATTATGAGCTGTTCTTTAAAGCTTAGACTTAGCACTTGACTGATTTCATGGCACTGGGAATGGAAATGAATGCTCTCCCCATGCTGGATAGGTTTTGTCAACTAGAGACACCTAGGAAGAGGCAAACTCAGTGGAGGGATTGCTTTCATCTAGTTGGCTTGTGGGCAGGTCTCTGGGATTATCTTGGTTACTAATTTATATAGGAAGGCCCAGAGCACTGTGAGCACTGCCACTTCTGGGCAGATCCTCCTGAATTTTATAGGAAAAGTAACTGAAGGTGAGCCTGGAAGAAAACAAGTAAGCAGCATTCCTGTGTGTTCCCTGCTTCAGCCCCTGCCTGCAAGTCTTGCCTTGAATTCCTGCCCTAGCTTCCTCCAGCAGTGGACTGCAACCTGTGAGCTTAAATAAACCCTTTCCTCTCCTGCTTGATTTTGGTCATGGTGTTTTATCACAGCAACAAACATCTAACCAGGATATCAGACAAGTGCTCTAACACTGAGCTAAAAGCCTTGACCCACGTTTTTCTCTTTTAGCACATTAGCTTTCCTCTTATGTTTTCCTTTTGAGCTGAGAAATACTCCTAAATGGGTTACAAAACATTTCAAAAAATAACTTTACCCTGTGCTCCTTCATGCTTGTGACTCATTTGCATGGCCACCACTGGGACTAGTAGTCTCCTGTCAAACAGCATCATTGATGGTCCTCATTTTGTTTATTTAATCCTGATAGGAAAAAGTCAGAGCTTGTAGTTCCAAACACAGATGCTTGACTACAAAGGAATTAAGTCTGCAATAATGTTTTCCATTGGGGAATCTTGCTTTAAAAAAAAAAAATGTATCTTTTTTTTTTTTTCTGATGAGCAAAATGTCTTGTGAGTTATTTGTAGCTGGAAAAATATTGCTGTGAATAACTTAGTTCAGATCTGATGGGATACCTGGTTGGCCTTTGAGCATTTGAGTGTTTATTCTTTCTTATATTGTGATAAGAATAAACCATAGGCATGTGTGGCCACTGCCAAGAGTAGAATTCTAAATTGACTGACCTTCACAGCCACCATTTCTGTTTTCTGCCATCAAACAGGAAACTGTTAAAGACAATTCACTTCTTTTTATGCCAAATGTTTTGAAAGTCTATTTGGAAAATGGACAGACCAAATCCTTTCGCTTTGACTGCAGCACCTCCATCAAGGTAAGATGACATTTGAACTTTGTGCCTGTACTCATTATGTAAAATCATACCAAGACAGAATGCATAAACTGAGAAGGGCTCTGTTCTTTTTGTCCCTGTTGGTACTATAAACAATATAACATGCTATCTATGAAGAAACACCAGGGCTAGTCATTTTACTGCAACGGCAGATTAATTAAAATAGCATGACTGTCACCAAGAAAGCTTGGCACCCTGCCCAAAGCCAATAAGACTTCCCAGCAAAGTCAGCCACCAAGAAAATAAGGATGTTAAATGTTAATTGAATAGCTGCCACTTTGGTGTCCAGAAAAAAACAAGGGGTAGAATAATGTAAAGGTAACATTTACTTTTGGTTGCTGTAACCAATTGCTTGAAAATGCTATATAACAAGTTGGAAATGAGGTGTGCTTCTCAGGAGGGGGTTAAAGGAAGAGCTACTATGCAATCCTATGATTTCTGCACCACGGGTGAGTTTTACATGATAGGTTTGGTAGCAATCCGTATGGCCCCCACCCTATATTTCTTTCCTTGAAAAGAAAAGTGCATAGCCTTCTCTTTTTTTTTTTTATTATACGAAAGTGTGTTCAGAAATTGATTGCTCCCTAATGTCTCATCAGCCTAAAATAGGCTTTCTTCAAATGGCACAGTCAGAAAAATTTTATGGAGGTAAAAATGTACCTAGTGACGATCTGTACCATAATCTAGCAAGAGAATATCAAGTCTGTGTTTAAAATGTCTATCAATAGTCAACCATTAATTCTCCGTGTTTGAAAGGATTCAGAGTAGACCTCACCTGTGCAAATGGTTCTGCAAAGCCCACTTGCTGTGCATTCTTACTGTCATAATACCAGTAAGCAGCTGTGTTTAAATTGCCTTAAATACATGGTGATTCAGTAGGCAGTAGAAGGCACAATATTAGTAGATGGGTGTAGGAGCGCTAAGTCATTCTTAATTGCCCCAAATGAAATGCTAGTTCCTTTCATATAAGACTTTGAAATGTTAATGGCTGATAAAATTGTTTTCCTTTTTAATACCAAAGAATGATGAGAGAATAGTTTATCTAAACTTGATCAACTAACAGGGGGTCAGCAAATTCATTCTGGAAAGAACAAGAGAGTAACCATTTTAAGCTTTGGAAGCCATCTGATGTCTATAGGAACTATTGAATTCTTTTCTTGCATCAGGAAAACAGCCACAAAAAATGTGGCATTGAGAGAACCTCAAAACCACCATTCAGATGAATGGTCTCCTTAAGGAACATCTAGAACTCAATCACTTGTCTTCTCACATTGTAGTTTGTTTCAGCATAAAGTGAAAAGATAGATTAAAAAAGGAAAGTCATTCCATAGGCATGGCCTAGGATAACTGAGATGAATATCTTCCAGTGCCCCTTTCCCATGGAACCTACAGGCAGTGTTTTACTCTACTGGAAATGATGTACACACACAGAGTATTCCTAAGAAAACTCCCGTTTGTCTTGCTGTCCAGAGTTTTTGTTGGAGATTGGTCACATAAACACAGCTTACTAACTGTATAGCTGGCCTTGGTGCCTTAGCCCTCTAGATGTCAAGTTGAGTTTTGCAAAGCCCAAAACTACTTGTGTGCTACTATTAGCATACATCGACTGTCTGCTATGATTCAGGGCTTTAGCTAAAGCATAGTAACTCCTGCCAGGCTGGCCACTGAAGACCTTTTCTCAAGAGCAAGATGGCAGGGCCACGTCTTTCTTTAGGTAAGGCTATTCTATTCCTGCACACACATTGTGTGGGCAAGTGGGGCTGACCATTTTGTTCAATGGACCATTGTTTTTGCAAACATTGGAACCTGTTCACACAAGTACATTACCACAAATCTTCTGCCCTTCTAGACTTATTCTGTGTCCCCCAGTGGCTCAACTCTTTACTGTTACACTTTCTACCTCATTACAAGATATCTGTTAAGACTTGAGTACATTTCTTAACAGAAAGCAATCTAAACTGAAGAGAAGTTCTAGTGTTCATTCCTCCTGGCGTCTTTATTATAAGAACTCACATTAGACTGAGTTTGATTTCCTAGTGCATTACAGGTGACAATGAGAAAAAACTAGGAGCTATGAAAAGAGTTTACATCAGTTTCAAGTTTTCTTCTCTTGTACCTAACAGCCTCATTAGCACAACAGACACTGGTTGTTGGACATAACAGAAATAGAGCAGTGATGAAAGGAAGGTAACAACTGCTGAATATAATTTGCCAAAATTCTCATTACAACGTTATAACAGGGAGCAAGTACCAGAATCATTTCCCACTACCCCACCACTGGTTTGCATAATGTCACATAGAGTTCACATATGTACACAAAGACTGGGTTGTGTTTTTCTTTCCTGGAAATACATATATGTGTGTGTATATGTGTATGTATGTATATCTGTAAGTACATATATATATATATATATATATATATATATATATAGAGAGAGAGAGAGAGAGAGAGAGAGAGAGAGAGAGCAGGGAATCTTTTAGATCACATTCACCACAATAAAGGAACTTTTGTTGAATAATTATTCTTCAGGAGGTGAGTGTGGTTAGCTTTTGTGGATTTTGTTTTAATAGGGTCAAAAGGCAACGAAGTAGACTCAAATAACAGAACAGTCTATCAAAACACAATTCATTCATGGGAAGGTTTTTCTACCTTCACAACTATTGAGATTTTAGAATGGATGGTTCTTTGCTTAGGCTTCCCTGTGCATTGTAAAGACATTTAGCAGCATCCCTACTCTCTATCCATCCAATACCAGCAACATCCCCAACCCTGTTGTGACAACCAAAGAAGGGATGTCTCCACAAGTGTCCAAATATTGCTACAGGATAGAGTTTCTTGCCATTGAGAAGCTCTGTTCTGCCTTTGGACACTTGACTAAAAAATATCTTGAAAATGGGTCATTTGCTAGTTTCAAATCTATGAAAAAAAAAAATGAAAGGTTGGAGAAATCAGCAGTACAGCCTTGGTTTGTGTGCTCAACACTTCCTGACTATAAATGTTTAATCCTGTAAAAGATTACAGACGTTGCTTGTTCATTTCACCTTCCCCGGGGATGTAAAATAAACATGTATTGTTGTAGTGGTGCTCTCTGTGTAAATGCCATTATAATAAATGCTTTACAAGTAGGAGTTCATTTGATTCCTACATCCATTCAAAGGTAAGCATTATTATCACTTCCAGTTTAGAGGTAGGGAAACTGAGATACTTAGAGGTTGAATAACTACCCAGTGCTGTGAAGTTTATAAGCTTGAGAGCTAAGATTAGAAACCAGACTTTCTCAGGAGCTTTACCACTACCATGGTCTTTTGGAATAGGTGAGGGCCAGCATATTATTTGGGGGCAGGACTAAAATCATGGGCATTTCAGGCTTCACTGGCTACTTCTCAGTTCTGTTCCTGCAATGTATGGACAATAATGTAACTGGACAATAAAGAGATGGGTTGACCCTGTCCCAATAAAACTGTATTTACAAAAATGGGTAGTGAACTAGTTTTGGGATGCAAAATATAATTTACCAGTCACAGGGTTAGAATATTTTCTGAGAGAGTTTGTTTCCTCATTTAGAAAAGGAGAGATCGAAACTAACCCTCCATCTGTTAAATACCTCTCTAATTTAGAACCTTACATGGAGGCTAGAGATATTGCTCAGTGGTTAAGGATACTAGCTACTCTTCTAAAGTAAAATAAAAAAAAAAAAAACAAAAACAACAAAGAAAAAACACTCAGCTTTGATTTCTAGCACCCACATGGTGGCTCACAACTGTATATAACTCCAGTTCCAGAGGATCTGATGCCCTCTTCTAGGGTCTTTGGGCAACAGGCATGCAGATGCTACACAGCACATATACAGTCAAAACACATACCTACATTGAAATATGGAGAACCTTATATGATCACCAAGTTTCTCTTAAGGCTATTTACCTTGTTACCACTTAGATTTAAACTCCATAGAAATGGGAGTAGTGCTAGAAAGGACAAAGAAAAGGAAAGCCTCAATTCTGTCCTTTTTGACTTTTGACATCATGAGACTTAAGCACCAACTGACAGCATTCCATAACAGAATGTAAAGCCTAAATAAATGTAATAGTTTCTAGTCATGGTAGACCCTAAAAATAAAAGGGACATTGTTGATTTTGATCTCTTCATGTCACTGTTCTGTAAGGATGTCATCTTAACCCTGCAAGAGAAGCTGTCCATCAAAGGAATTGAGCACTTCTCTCTCATGCTGGAGCAGAGAACTGAAGGGGCCGGTACCAAGCTGCTCTTACTTCATGAACAGGAGACACTCACTCAGGTCTGTGAAGTAACCCCAAGAATGCTGCTATAGCTGCTCTTGCTGTAAGCAGAGCCTGTGGTGCTTCAGAATGGTCTTCCTCCCGTCATCTCACTGTAGCTGTTCTATCCCCAAGGTCCTCTCTGAAGGAAATATTACCTTTACAATGCATTTGAGCACCCAGGCCTCCTTTTGCCAGTCTGTCATAGAATGTCATAGAATATCAGTTGATCTCCCATTTTTGTGTCATTCAAAGGCCAGGCAGATACTAGAAGGTAGCTTTGAAGAGTGACATTTTATGTTACTGTAATGACTTCTTTGCCTGTTTAGATCTCTAATCTCTTCAAAGTCATTAAAAACAATTTTTTTTCTGAGAGTATGTAAATTAAGTTGAAGGCGTCTTTGTTGTTTTTGGTTCTGTAGCATACTCATGACTATTTTTAGAAGCATGCAACCACTACCCGAGTCCTCCTCACTATGAATATGTGTACTATGTGTCCCAATTTCTGCTACCCCCATCTATTCTCTGGGGAGACAAGCTGACTACTTGCTTGTGTATCCAACATACCACCTTCACTTATCTCAACTTCAAAAGCACTGAGCATCTTGGTTAAGTGTCTAAGTATCCACAAAGTCCTGTTGCATAGAAAAGTTCACTGAGGAGATAAACCTACCAAGAGGGCATGAGGGGACATCTGCAGCTGAAGCAGCAAGATATTACCAGGGGAATAGAAAGACAGGAAGCATTGTCACACTAAAGTGCTTCTTATTTGATGCAAAATTAAAATCAAGTGCTTGGGGGTTCAGTGGTTAAGAACGTGTACTGCTCTTCTAGAAGACCTGAGTTCAATTCCCAGAGCTACATCAGGTGGTTCAAAATGGCCTAGAACTCCTGCTCAAGGGGATTTGAACAACTCTGGCCTTTTCAGGCACCTGAACTCACATGCACACACATAATTAAGAATGAAAATGATTCTTTAAACAAAAACCAAGACCTAGTACTCCACAGGTCAGTTCCCTCAAATAGCCCTATCCTTTTGACAGAATCCAATTGGATATAATGAATTAAAAATGTTGCCATGCATGTTGATTTCTATTTCTTTATCTAAACCTGACCTATGATTTCCATCCATCAAGTTTAAGACTACACAGGGCTATTTAAAGGAACTTGCAAAATAATCCTTGGCAAAAGCACTCTTAAAAATAGATGACTTATTTTATGCAATGTCATAGGAGAGCTATCACTTATATTCAGAACCCCTCAGGTGAGATCTCAGTATGTATCCAAGTTCCCTCTGGAATCAGAAGCTTAGCCAAAATCTTAAATGTACAGAAGTTCCCTGAGAGATCATGAGAAAAACTGAGAGAGGGGTGGAAAAATGGAAATGGGACAAAATGGAAAATGTCTCATCAAAAGAGTTTCTACCATGTAACTTTGAGCTCCATTCTACTAGAGAGCTCTGAGTAGCAATGTAGAACACTAGTGAGTGGTACCTTACCTAGGGTATACTGAGCAAGCAGTTGTCCTGTCACTGGTGGGTGGGCTATGCCTGAAGGCTCTTCCAATCCCCAGTCCATTAAACAGTCACAGGTACATGTAGTAGAAAACCTTTAGCCTGTGGCAGTAAGGAACAAAAGTGATGTGGGCAGAACACTGGTTTTTGAGTCTAATGAAAAATCCCACCACTTTATCTTTATGGGGAACAATTATAATGATTTAGGTGAAAAAAAAAGATTCAAAATTTGCCTGATGCCACATATCTAAAACTTACCAAAACGGGTTATATAGCTTGAAACAAAGCAGCTACCTGCTTTTGAATCATCCCATGCAAAGCAACCATTACAGTCTCAGAACAGGATAAGAATTGGTGTGCTTTCACTTGGTGTGTATGAACTCTGGTCATCTCTTCTTCTTTCCTGTGCTGCTTTCTCTTTCCTTTCCCAGCTTCCCCTTTGAACATTCCCAAAACAAGTCCCTTAACATACAATCCCTTACCTCTGAGTCTATTTCTAGAAATAGAAATAGCCTCACACAAAGGCCAATTTGAAGATCCTGTAGAAGTAGAAAAAAAAGGGGGGGATTTTTGATTCTGTGGATGTTATCCCTTTCTTCATCAGCACTGATGAGTCCTTTTTATTATTGCTATTAATTTATTCAATTTATATCCCTATCATAACCCCTCCTTCATGTCTTCCTGGTTTCACCCTCCCGCCCTCTTCCCACCGCTAGTCCTCAGAAAGGGGGAGCCATCCTCCCTTATACCAACTGATCCCAGCCTATCAACTCTCTTCAGGACTGCCTGCATCCTCTTCCTATGTGGCCTGGTAAAGCTGCCTCACTAAGGGGAAGCAATTGAAGAGCAGGTAACAGAGTCCATATCACAGACAGCCCCTGATCCCCTTACTAGATGACGTACATGGAGATTGAGCTGTCTACTAGATACATCTGAGCAGGAGGTCTAGGTCCTCTCCATGCATGGTTTTGGTAGGTGCATCAGTCTCCTTAAATGATGTATTTGCTCTTCCAGGTGACACAGAGGCCCAGCTCCCATAAGATGAGGTGTCTTTTCCGTATCAGTTTTGTCCCCAAGGATCCCATTGACCTCTTAAGGAGAGATCCAGTTGCTTTTGAGTATCTCTATGTTCAGGTAGGTAAAACTTTTGGATTGATTTGTATGAATGTGGAGGTACACATCAATTGACCCCTTCATTGTTTTATTCCATCCCCCACTAAGCTCATTGAACCATAAATAAGTGCGTTGTCCTCTTTTCATTTTTACTGTTGATTATGAAATAATGTAATACTTCCATAAATGTTGTAAGGGTAGCGATCTACATCCTCCACCCAAATTTACTCATTGTTAGTGTTTTCTCCTGTGTACTTTATATTTAGTGAGCTACATATTACTTGTATCTTTCGTTAAAGAAATCTACAGATAGACATGTTTTTCTACAGTACATGACAGCTAGTTACTCGCATCATATATTATTTTTACTTCTAAATATGCTATTTATTTTTCAATAACAAGGACATTTTCTTATATAAACTTTGTCCAATCAACAAAATCAAGAAATAGGACATCGATGTATGTCCCTTATCTCATCTTTTACCTACATCCAAAATGATGCCTATTGTCTCCAAAATGTCCTTTATGCCATCATATTATCTTCTAGAATAAAATTCACTGTGGATCTAATTTTGCATGTAGTTTGTTTGTCATGTCTCTTTAGTGCCCTTAACCTCTTTAGTGACATTCCTTATCCTCCTTTTATGACTTTTGTGACACTGAGTTTTGAGAAGTACTAATTAGATATTTTATGGTAGTATTTGCATTTGGGTTTCTCTAGTATTTTCTCACAATTAGGTTGAAGATATAAATTTGCAAAGAATTATATAAATGACTGTGTCCTCTGTATAGCACATGAGGAGCCACATGGTGCCACTTTATCCCCTTAATTATGAGGCTAACTTTGACTCTTTTTTTTTCATTGTTCCAAGTACTCATTACTTTATTCATTACTTATCCCTGAGGTATAGCTGATATCATTAATACAGCTTTATGTGACCAGTCTTAATTAGTGCGGAGTAAATTCCTAAAGTATAGTACTATAACACCACCAGAAATTTATTTAGAAATTCACATAAAGCCATTTTCTACTTTTCATCTTATAACAATATTTAAAACAGAAAGAACTCAGCTTGTGCTATCTTCAAGATGGACTCAGCAAAGTTTGTATTTCTCTATTGGGGTGAAGCAGGTGTAATCAGCCATAGGGCACACTAATTATTTTCTAGAATTGATCTCTGTTCTTATACCCTCTCTCTCACACACACAGCTTGCTCACTGCCTTGCAGATATGACCACTTGTCAGAAATCTGTTTCTTGAGTTCTTCCTCTACTGGACCACACAACACTGGAGTTATCTTATATCAAAGCCATAATTTATATTGAGAAATAGTCTTTTTTAATTTTTTTTCTTTATTAATTAAAATTTACTCACTTTGTATCTCTCCCCCCCATGGTTCCCTCCTTCCTCCTGTCCTAATCCCTCCCTTCCTCCACCCTCTGCATGCATGCCCCTCCCCAAGTCCACTGATAGGGGAGGACTTCTTTTCCTTCCTTCTGATCCTAGTCAATTAGGTCTCATCAGGAGTGGCTGCATTGTCTTCTTCTGTGGCCTGGTAATGTTGCTTCCTCCTCAGGGGGAGATAATTAAAGAGCAAGCCAATCAGTTCATGTCAGAGACAGTCCCTGTTCCTATTACAATGGAACCCACTTGGATACTGAACTGCCATGGGCTACATCTGTGCAGAGGTCTTAGGTTATCTCCATGCATAGTCCTTGATTGGAATAGCAGTCTCAGGAAAGACCCCTGTGCTCAGATTTTTTTGGTTCTGCTGTTCTTCTTGTGGAATTCCTGATGCTCTTCCAGAGAATCTGGAATTGATTCCCAGCCTCTACATGGCAGTTAAAAACCACCTATAACTCCAGTTCCAAGGGATCTAATGACCTCTTCAGTGGGCACTGAATGCGTGTGGTATATACACATACATACATAAATACGTACATACATACATATATACAGTTAAAACACCCATACACATAAAAATAAAAATTCAAAAAAGATCTATTTGTTTAATGTGTAGTACATAGTAATAGAAACACTCAGTGGGCCTGTAAACATATCTTCTAACATTCATAAACACAAAAAAGGGGGAAAAAGACAAATGTGAGCCAAAAGAAAGTAGATATAAGATGAAAGAGAGATACAAACAAAATGCATATGGCAAATTAAGAATGTTGGTATTAAGTGGCAATAAGCCCTAGAAATCAGAAATGAAGTCAGAGAAAAAACAAAGCAGAACATTGTACCGCATTCTAGTACGTAGGGACCCTCAGGAAAGAACCCAGTAATTTTCCCTACCTCTGTGGGTTTTGGATATTTTTTTTTAAGCTGAAGAGTAAACTTAATGTTCATGAAGATAGTCCTGCATCTCCAAGATAAGTTCAATCCTATCAAGTTTTTACACCCTATTTATCAAAAATAATTTTAAATATATACTGCATTTTCCAACTAAACAGTGAGACTATCATGTGTTTGGGTTTTCTTGGTGTTGAATTGAGGTCACAAGTACCCTTTAATTGGCAACAATGACCTCTGTTCCCCTAATAGGCTAAGAAACTTAGCCAACTACAACTGAATGAAGTGAGGAGTGTGATTCTCAGCTGATCGGTTACTGCTTCTTCTCCATACTACTGCTGAGCATCATTCCGAGGTTAGGTCACCTCAGCTAAGACCTTGTGTTACAATTATGAGCTAGTTAGTCGCAAATGAATAGCTCCAGGTACCTCTTAGTATAAAGATGTAGATACTGAAATGCAAATATGGGTTGTTTTCTATGATTACATTCCCATCTTGATAACAGGATGGTGCTTTAAAACCATTCCGCTTCTGTTTAGAAACCACAAAAAATTCCATTGCCTTTGTAAAGGGCAAAAACATGGCTGTGCTTGTTCTAGGGAAGAAAGACAAGGAGTACCACTAAAGCTGATCACATTATGTTTAAGGCGTATCTGCTCAAATTAACTGCATGGAGAGTTTTCTCATTTGGAAGACATCTTTTCTACCAGAGGGCTAGCTTCAAAATAAGACAACCTGTTTAGTGAGCTTGCCTGAGGACTGAAAGAAAAAGGTTGATGATGTTTCTTGTTTCTTGCCTTGACTTTCATGTAGGTGATAGATTATCTACCTCCCAAAGGAATAGGCAGCAGAGGAGATGAATAATCATATACTGTGGGTGATAGAGACTAAAATCAAGCTACTATCGTCTTATATATCCCCTTTAGCGTATAGGGCATGAACATTATTTTTTTGCCTCCTACTCTACTCAGAAATGACTACATCACAGAAAGTGTGGTGGGTTTAAATTAACACATCTGTCTACTTACTAGAAGTCAACAGGTCTCCTGTGTGCCCATGTTGATTTTAACCTATTACAACGAATTAAATTGCCTGGAGAACAGAAGAGGAAGCAGAAGCCACACATTGCACTTTACAAAACTCAAAATCAATTTAACTTAGTGGGCTCCTAATGAGGACAGTCACCATAGGCCGGATGAAGCGTGAAGATGCAAACAGATTTCAGTAGTGATAACATATATTTATCTATGAGTCATTAATGGCCCATGAGGCCTTTTACAAATTTTAGCATATATCTTAACAGTAAACTGTAATAATCCAAACTGTTCTGATTCGTAATGATAATATGCTTGCTGATATTTTTTCTGTCCACTCTATTCAGAAAGAAGTTGTTCCTACCAAGTAATAAACAGGGTACAACCCTTAAGCCACTGAAATCTTTGCAAACACATGTTGCTTTCCTCTTTGACATATATTAATCACAAATGATCTTTTTATGGGCCTAGAGTAGGTCCTGTTAAGACCTCTACTTAACAAAATAGTTGTTGCTATTCACTTGTGAGACTGAATCTTAAGTAATATATTAAAGAGTAATAAAATGATAATCTCTCTCATACACCCATACAAAAACAAACAAAAAACACATATACATACATATGTGCATACATACATACATACATACATACATACATACATACATACATACATGTAATTCATATTGCACACTATTTCCCCAGGGTCATTCTTCAGTAATTATATAATAATCAAGTGATTAATTGCCTTGCCAAAAGATTCACTCAAAAGTCTTCTTAAATCCAAATGTCTTAGTTATTGCTGTGATGAAACACCATGACCAAGGCAACATTTTTAAAAGCATTTAATTGGGGTCTTGCTTATATTTTCAAAAAGTTCATGCTACCATAGTGAGAAGCATGGTGGCAGGCAGGCATGTGTTGGAGCAATAGCTGAAAGCTTAACATCCTGATCCACAGGCACAAAGCAGAGAGATATAACTGACAATGACATAGGTTTTTGAAACTTCAAAGCTCACCCCGATTGACACACTTACCAAAACACAAGTACATCTCCTAATCCTTTCCAAATAGCCCCACTGACTGAAGACCAAATGCTCAAATATATAAACCAATAGGGTTATTCTTGTTCAAACCATCACAGCAAGGCACATCAGAAATGGGGAAAAAAAAAGATTCTGGGCAGAGTTCTTAGGAAAAGTAACAATAATGGTTTGTGTTTCTATAACACATTCCATTTTATAAATTAATCATCTTAGAGCTATCATGGCAAACTTGCAAGTTAGTTAGCTCTCAAGTTAATTGTCCTTAAGTGTTCATCCATTTTTTTTTTCAGATAAGAAAACTAACATGTTATGGCAAGCATAATTGTATTAGTATTTGGCAGAGCCTCCCATCAAACTTGGAGTTTTATGTCTAAATTCTGTACAAAAAAAGCACACCTTCTGTTGTAAATCTTTATGCAGTAGCAGTCTTCAAAAAAGCTCTTTGACAAAATAACCTCTCACAAAACAGATACTGGGGCAGAGGCAACATCTCAGTCCATAAAGAACGTGAGAACCAAGTGTGATCCCCAGAGCCTGCATTCACCAAAAGTAAGACCTAGCAGCACATACTTGCAATCCCAGCACCAGGGAATAAAGACAGGGTGATCCCGTAGGCATACCAGCCAGCTAGCCTAGCCTAGGCATTTACCTAAATTTCTGGTAAATTCCAGGCCTGTGATAGATCTTGTCTAAATACGAAAATAAAAAGGTGAATGGTTCATGAGGAAACACATTCAAAGTTGTCCTTTGACCTACACACATACAGGCATACCTATGCATGAGTATCCATACGTGCTTGGGCCTCTAAGCTTGTGAGCACACATAGGCACACACCACGTGCTGGGATTCCAGTCTCTTAGAGAACTGAATAAGACAACCTTATCTAGGCTGTTAACACCTTGGAGCCAAGGTTGACTGCCTCAAGCCCTGGGCATGATTGTTAACATGAAAATAAACAAAACAAAGTAGCAGCTTTGATTTGTTTTCCAGGGTATTCCCCAGCCATGTTAGGCCCTACTTCTTGACAGACCTACTTCAAAAACAATATGCTATGTGTTCCAAGAAGCTTAAGATTTCTCAGGGAAACAGGAGGGAAAGACATTATTGGGGGTGCATTGGGAGGAGAATTGGGCTCAGTTAGAAATGAAACAATGGACTGAGAAATACGCATCCATTGGTGTAGATACAAAGCATAAGAGGCACTATGTATGTAATGTTTAAACATTACATACAGAAGCCATGCAGTGATACCTGCTCCTACCTTCGGATAATCAGTGTATGTGGTGATTACTAATGTGCTTCTCCATGCAGCATGGGTTTCCCTTTGATGCTTATTAGGGACAAGGCAAAGAAATCCAATAAGGATGCAGGAAAGGGGTATGTTTTTTCTAGACCTAAAATTCATTTTCCAATATAAAAATCACTCAGCACACACACACACACACACACACACACACACACACACAGAGGCACACACATACACAGAGAAAATCTACTTACATGTTTTGCACGTTTCTTCTGTGCTCAGCTCCCAAATTTGCCCCTAAGAAGAGAGAAGAATACAAGACTCCAGTCTAGTCTTTGTGGTCACACAGGACCATTTTGTAACACATGCTCAGCCACTCTGGTGGACTGAGAGGCAGCCTGGTGATTTCAAACAGGCTAGCCTTGAATTTATAGTTCATTATGATGATTTGAATTAGAATGACCCACAGAGGCGCATATATTTGAATGCTTGGTCCCCAATTGGTTGAACTATTTGGGAAGATTTAGGAGGTTTGACCTTGTTAGAGGATGCGTGACACTGGAGGTATGCTTTGAGGTTTCAAAAGCCCACATCATTCCTAGTTAGCTCTCTGCCCCCTCCTTTTGAATAAGGATGTGAGCTTTCAGCTACTGCTCCAGCACCATGTCTGCCTGCCTGATGCCATGCTCCCTGCCATGAAGGTCATGAACTCACCCTCTGAACTGTAAGCCTCCAATAAACTCATCCTTCTATTAGTTGCCTTGTTCATGATACTTAGAACAGCCATAGAAATGTTACTAAGATATCCATCTACCCCAGCCTCACAAGAAACTGAAACTATAGTGTATAACGCTATACCCAGCCTACATTTTGCCCCTACCCACAAATTTTGTGAGCTGAACAAACTAATTCCAAGAGACGTGGACTGATTCTCACATGATTACACATTTGGAATGGGAGGGCTGCAGCCACTGACGTGAGTAAAAGATTTTTATAGTTACCCTAACAGTCTCTCATGCAATCCCCAAGCAGCTCTAGTGAAGTGTTTCCTATGCGTCCCGCTCACAGATAAATAAACAGAGGACAAGAGTCCAAATAAATGCTGCGGTTTCAGACACGGTAGCTATTGTTGGCAAAGCCAGGAAAGCAACCCCCCCCCAACCACACAAAGTAAGAATAAGAATGATATAAATACATTTTTTTTTTCGAAGTCTGCTTACAGCTGCCAAGAACAGTTTAGGGGCTTCACATTGTCAACTACGTTAGTCCTTGAAACATCCTGTGGGTGGGAAACCATCACTCCATTTTAAAGAAAGGAAAACTGGGGCACAATTGAGTTAAGAATTTGCGCAAGGCCACACTGTGTTCAGTTGCAGCACCTGTGTTTGGCAATTCCATCCCTAAAATCCTAATTATTTTTCCAAAAAGCTAAATATTTAAATAACAGCTTGTCGATGATTGTTAAATGTTTTGTGTGGTCTCTGTTTTTGTGCAATTAAATTCTGACGCAGCTCCAAGCAGCACGGTAGAGATGTTTCCACATTTAGCCTCAGTGGCTTAGAAGTGAAGGTTGAAACACTGGGGAAAATGCGTGTCACCTGTTCCTCTAAAGGCAGCACAAGGCAGCTCATGCTCTGACGAATTGCGCCCTCTGCTGGTCTCTTCACAGAGTTGTAATGATGTCGTTCAGGAGCGATTTGGACCGGAGCTGAAATATGACATTGCCTTGCGGCTGGCCGCGTTACAAATGTACATCGCCACTGTCACCACCAAACAGACGCAGAAAATCTCCCTAAAATACATTGAGTAAGTGTTCACCCTTGGTGCCATGAGATGCTGTGCGTTTTTCTTTACGCTTTGTATCATGACAGAGTATTTGTAAACTAGTGGCAAAATATACAAATATGTTGTCTTTTGTAATAGAATAGGTCGATTTCTCAATTTACTCACCTTTAGGAAATTGCAGGCAAGATGAAAGTCATTTGTGTAAAATGATCTGGAAGCCCAAGAATGATTGCTCATTCCTGCCATCGTATCAAATATAGCAATAGGGCATACAGAGGCAGAAGGCTTGCTGTAAGTACAAGGGCAGCCACATATCAAGATCTTGTCCCCAAAGCATCAAGATAAACAAAGAATATGGCCTGGTGATGTGGGCCTGTAACTGCAACTACTCATGAGTCTGTGGCAGGAGAATCCTAAGTTCTTAAGCTGCAGAGTGAGTGCAAGGCTAAACTGAGCATCTTTTTGAGATCCCATCTCACAATGAGGGAAAAAAAATGAGTATCAGCACAGTCAGCATACAGGCCTTACTTCAAAGATAAACGAGTAAACTGAGGTATACCATGATTAAGTTGCTTGTTACTTTTCCAAGTCACAGGACAGGAGGTGGAGGTGGGGCAGAGTTAAATCCCAAGCGGTGAGACTGCTCTTTGTGTCTTAGTTTGCCCAATAGACTGAACTACTACTGGAGCCTAATTAGGCTTAGCCACCTTTTAAAAAGTCCTGCTCCTGGAAGGACCGAGGGCTGCTCCCCGGGCCGCCGCAGCCTAAACCTTTTGGGTCTGGTGCACAGGACGCCGCTCGCCTTTCCGCAGCCATCTTCCACCCGGTGCCAGACACCGTCCAGTGGAGTCGCTGCAGCGATGGGGACGGAGGCAGGCGCAGGTTACTTCCAGAGGTGCAATCTGCTGTGGCTCACAGTCATCACCGTCTCCGTCAGCTACTACACGTGGGTGATCTTCTGGCCTCAGAGTGTCCCTTATCAGAGCTTTGGACCCCTGGGTCTCTTCACAAAGTACCTGGTGGACCACTATCACGGCCTGCCAAGGCATGGGTATTGGCTTTCTTGGCTGATTCATGTGGGAGAGTCCGTGTATGCCTTGGTATTATGCAAGCATAAAGGAATCACAGATAGCCAGGCCCAGTTCCTTGGTTCCTACAGACTATCCTGCTTACTTATAGACCAAAGCACCAAAAACACAATTAAAGGAGACAGCAAAATTGCCTCCCCACTTCTTCAAGTCCTCCTTTCAGTGGGTTCTGGTTTCGGTGATGATCTTTCTGTTTTCTAGGGAGTGACTATCATAGGAAGCTAAGACCCTCCAGTTACTTTTGTTTTGGGGTGCTCTGACCAACCTTAGATAGACCAATTAGAATTTAATAAAGTTAAGAAGGTCAAACTAAAAAAAAAAAATACATCAATCAAAGAGACAAGTAATAAGAAAAAAAGAGAGAGAAGATAAATTTTATGTAGTAGAACTGAGAAGAGGAACAAGAAACAGATATACTGAGCCCCAAATCTGTCTTCAGGATATTGACATGAGATGTTGATTTAAACAGAGGTTTAGGTTTAAGTAGATGGCAAGAGGATCTGTAACTCAGCAGCCTTTGGTCCAGGTCTGATCCTACCCACCACTGACCCACATGTCTGTTCTCTGCTGCATGGTTTCAGATAAATTGTGAAGACTGTGTGAAATTTCTTTCTTGGAGGCAAATTCCTCCTCTGGATGTTTTTACCGAGGCGTCAGTCTTTGCCTTTTTCTAGCATGAGATTCCTGGAAGGATTCCAATACCTGGGAGTTCTTTTGTCTTAATATTCCAGTAGCACAAAGAATGGGTATACTTTTCTCTTTAGAATTCCTCCTCTATTGCCAGGGTGGTTAAGGAGCACCTGTAGGTTGTGACTCCTTGGGAGGGGTCAAATGACCCTTTCACAGGGGTTGCCTAAGACCATCAGAACACACAGATATCTACATTACAGTTCATAGCAGTAGCAATATCATAGTTATGAAGTAGCAGCAAAATAATTTTATAGTTGCGGTCCACCACAACATGAGGAACTCTATTAAAGGGCTGCAGCAGTAGGAAGGTTGAACGCCACTGTTATAGAGACCTCTTCTGAAATGCCTTCACAGCAGTGTCCAAAGTAATGTAATGGGAAGAGGGACTGCCTCTGACATAATCTGATTGGCCTGCTCTTTGATCACTTCCCCCTGAGGGGGGAGCAGCCTTACCAGGCCACGGTAGAGGACAATGCAGCCAATTTTGATGAGAACTGATAGACTAAGATCAGAAAGGAGAGGAGAACCCCCCCTATCAGTGGACTTGGGGAGTGGCATGCATGCAGAAAGGGGAGGGAGGGTGGGATCGGGAGGGGAGGAGGGAGGGGCTTATGGGGGATACAAAATTAATAAAGTGTAATTAATAAAAAATTTAAAAAAAAAGTTGGGCCTGGTCACTCACACCTATAATCTGAGCATTGAGGGAATCTTAGTTAAGAGAATTAAAAATTTGAAGCCAGCCTAAGTTACATAATAAGACCTTGTTGTTTTTTTTTGTTTTGTTTTGTTTTGTTTTTTAAAAAAAAAGTGAGCAGGAGAGATAACTCAGTGGTTAAAAGCACTTGCAAAGGACCCAAGTTGGGTTCCTAGTATCCACGTGGTGATTTAAAACCATCTGTAACTCCAATCCCAGGCCAAGCTGGTACCCTCTTCTGGCCTCCATGGGCACCAAGTATGTATGTGATACACATACAGAAATGCATGCAAAACATTCATACATATAAATCTTTTAAAAAGGAATTCCACAATCAAGAAGCATGGTGCCTTGGTATCATAGTGCCTTGGTATCTGTGTAGAAAAAAAAAAAAAAAAAAAAGCTCTTTAAAGTGACTGGTAAATATGACACACAATAAAGTTGGCCCTATGAATCATATCTTGTTTATAAACGATGGATGCCTTCTCTTGCTGAGTATGCTATTTTACCACCCCATCCCTCCTTGGCCAAGAAAGATCCTCTTTTCTTAGAAAATTGATGGTTTGTATTGCCTCCAGCGGATGAATCTATTTAAGGGTCATCCTTTAGGAGGGAATGCTCAGTCTCTCAGTAAAAGATTTACTATCCTAAAGCAAACACCACTTACTTCATCCCAGCAGCTCTTTATGCTAACAAAAAGGAGAACTGCTGTGTCAGAGTTTACAGCCAGATTGAAGCCATGTCTCTTTGCCATGTTAAAAGCATTGTATTTCTCCCCATCTTCACTCAAAACATAAACAAATGAATATAATCCTACTTTTCAAAGACACTTTCCCAGGGGCTACTTGTAAAGTTTCATGATGCCATACTAACTAACCTGGGTGTTGCATTGGGGAGAACTAGAGCTCCAATTTACTACCCACAATGTTCTGCCAATTCCCAGTTCAACTATTGCCACTCCCCAGAGTGGTCAATCTCTCTCTCTCTCTCTCTCTCTCTCTCTCTCTCTCTCTCTCTCTCTCCCCATGGCATCCATACAGTGTCTATAGTCTGAGAGACTATCTGTTCACAAACAGTTCTCATGTTGGCTGGACATATTCATATATTCTTTCTCTACTATCTAAAGTCCTTAGGTACAGATAAAACCGGATGCCATTTGAAAAGGTGCCTACACAACCTGAAAACATATTCAGACAACTAAAATTCATTTGGGTGGCTGAGGACACAAAGGTGCTTGCTGTGTAAGCATGAGGACTGGAGTTTAACATCCAGAACTCATGCTTATAAAGCTGGCCATGGCATGTGTCATATGCAAATAATCCCAGCACTAGGGTGGCAGAGACAGGTGGTTCCCTGGGACTTGCTGACCAGCTAGCATAGATTAACTGGTGATTTTTTTAGGCCAGTGTGAGATCCTATATTTAAAAAAAACTAGCACATCTTTGTGCCTCTACTGTCTGCCCACTTCTCAAGTAGAACATTGTGCAGACGAGAACCTCTCAAAGGTTACTAGCTTGACTAGAAGTCTTGTAATCTGCAACAGTGTTGGCAGCAATCAATTCCTTTTACCAAGTATTGATTGAGCATTGTATATAATGTTTGCATTAGACAGTAGAAAACACTAATTTTTGAAAAATATCATCCTGACCAATCAAGGAAATTGTTATCTGAGTATAAAGAGGAGACATAAAGATATGCTGGTAGAAGAACACACATCCAGAATATCTGGAGAGAACAAATTAGTCTTCATGGGTTCAGAGGGGGATTTGGAAGACACGGAGTTGGGTGGGTAGGGGAGTTGGTGAATCTTGGAAAATGAGGAAATGGGGATTACTATGATCAAAACATGTAGAAAACTCTCAATGAACTTATTTAAAAAGATATAAAGATATGAAAGACAGTCATTTAAGATAATAAGACAGGGTTGATTAATTTGACCAGTATGAATGAAGCCCTGGGTTCCTGCTCATAAGCATTTCCTCTCATACATACATACACACATACATACATATGTTTATATACATGTGTCATATTCATATTTTATTTTTTGATATTTAGAAATTTTTATTTTCCTTTATTTTTTATATAGTACATCCCATGCCAGCCCCCACTCTTTCACTCTTCCAAGTCTCCCGTACACACACACACACACACACACACACACACACACACACACACACTTCCCCTTTCCCCCAGATGCACTATTCCTTCATTTCCTTTCAGAAAATAGCAGGCCTCCCAGCGATATCAACCAAAAACAGCATAATGAGATGGAGGTGCAATAAGATTAAGTATGAACCCTCATATCAAGGCTGATCGAGGCAACTCAGCAGGAGGAAAAGGATCTTGGGAGCAGGCAAAAGTGTCAGAGATAAGAGTCCCAGAAAAAAAAAAGAGTCCCACAAAACCCACAAACTAAACAACCACCACATGTATGCAGAGGACCTAGTACAGAGCTATTCAGGCTTTGTGATTGTTACTTCAATCTCTATGAGCCCCTGTGAGCCCTGCTTAGTTGATTCTGTAGACTGTGTTCTCATGGTATCCTTGACCCCTCTGGATCCTACAATCCTTCCTCAACTTCTTCAGTGGAGATCCCCAAGCTCTACCTAATGTTTTAGTGTGGGTCTCTGCATCTGCTTCCATCAGCTGTGGGAGGAATTTTCTCTGATGATGATTGGACTAGGAACCAGTCTACAAGTAAAACAGAATATCATTAGGAATCATTTCATTGATTTTTTTTTTCCTTTTGGTCAAATGTTTTTGGTTCTACCATAGGTCTCTGAGCCCTGGCACTGAACCCCCTTCAGGTGTGTGTATGTGTGTGTATGTGTGTGTGTGTGTGTGTGTGTGTGTGTGTGTGTGTGTTTAAATAAAGATATAGTAGCTCTAAGGCATACACAATCAATGAAGACAGTAAATACAAGCTGAGGAAGTTAAAGAAAACACATTGGAAATATCTGGATATAGGATGTATTTAAGAGACTCAGAAATGGGTTGAACAAAAGGTCTCTTTACTGTGCATAGTTAGTGTTCTTTCTATAGAGTGGAGAATATATATGTTTCCTTTTAAATGTGAACATAAGTATCAATGATCCAACAGTATATTTCCTGCATGTAAATGAAAAGTTGCCTCCCTGTCTTACCAAGAGTCCACTTGTTCCAACAAACAGCAGGGTGCCATTTGGTTTTATATACGTCATCACCACAAGAACAGTCAACGAAAGATGTGTTTTCTTTGCAGGAAAGAATGGGGACTAGAGACTTTTCTTCCATCTGCTGTGCTGCAGAGCATGAAAGAGAAGAACATCAAGAAAGCACTCTCCCACCTTGTCAAAGCAAATCAAAACTTGGTACCACCTGGTAAAAAGGTATCCCAGTTTCATCTTAATAGCATCTAGATTTTTAAGCAGAGAGGCTTGCATGCATTTAAGAAAGCATTTAAAATTATCCCATGAAAAACGTATTTGGCACACCATATTTCCAGAAGAACTTTGTACACTATTTGCAAATATCTAAAAGGAACAAAAGTACCAATCCTTCTGCGAATCTATTTCTTTCTCAAAAGTTGGAAACTACTTATTGTATGGAGCAGGGGCCTTGGGGTGTTCACATGAGAGAATGTCTGATATTTTCAGTTATGGTATCAAATCACAAGATAATCAGATAATTGTACATTTTCATCCTGTGACTAGTTAAATGCACAGAGCAGCTTAAATGTACAGCAGCTAGTAAGGGGCCCTGCAGTCCAGCTACTGTGTTCATTACATTAGGGATTCTTTCATAGGGAGATGTTGATATTTGGCAAGAAGTTGTTCTTTCTGAGGTATCAGGATGGTGTGCTAGGCTTTGTGGGATATGAAACAGCATCCTTGATCTGTACTGACCAGGTATCAGTGTCTCACCTCCATTAATTATTACAAACAAAATTGTGCCCAGATATTTCCAAGCATGCTCTAAGGAACAAAATCACCACAACCACCATGACCCGTTATCACCCACCACTACCACCAGTGACAACCATTAAATCCTACTTTGGGACAAGAAAGAAAAGTTATTTCTGTCACTAATCATTAGTGTTAAAATCTTTATATTCATTTCTGTTTTCATTAAGTAGGAGACACACAAAGAACATTTAAAAGTATCCTGTTGATCAGAAATAGAAAGGTATGTTTGAGAAGTAATAAAAGAACAAAGATTCCAGTAAGTAGAACGACAAGGAGCCTTAAATCTCTGAGCCTATAAAATGGAAACAACCTGAGTCCAAACTGCAGCTGATATAAGCTATTGAAACTTGTCTGACCCCAATACAAATCAACATCCATGTGGGTAGTTCTTTGGTCTTAGTATCCTGTTTTCTGTCATTTTTATAAGGCTTTACTCCATAAACTTTTTAAAACATATAATCACATTCAGTACACTCTCGGCCACATTTTCCTTCCCAGTTTCTTTATCACCTCATTGTGCTTGCTCAGCTTCAGAAAAATAACAAGATGCCATGGGTCAAGGGTTTTATGATTCCCAGGGCTGGGAAGATGGCTCAGATGGTAAACTACTTGCCACACAAGCAGGAGGACCTGAATTCAATCCCAGAATCCATGTGATGAAGCTTCATATGGTGGCTAACACTTGTAATCCCAGTGCTGGGGAAATGAACACAGACTTCTTAGGGCTCCTTGGGGTTCACTGGGGCTCACTGGGGCTCACTGGGGCTCACTGGGGCTCACTGCCCACCAGCCTAGCCCACTTAGTGAGCTTCAGGTCTATGAAATACCATCTCAAATAAAAGCAAAGCATCTGGCTCCCGAGGAATTACACCAGAGGTTATCCTCTGTCCTCCATGCACACATACACTCATATACATGCATACCCTCATATACCTGCACACACACACACACACACACACACACACACACACACACACGTTTTATAATTTTTGTTCTGATTTGCCCATTGATCTCTGGTAACTAATTTGATTTTTTTTTTCAAGCCTAGCCTATTGATCTTAGAATAATTTAGCAACCACCAATATTAGTTCATTCTTTCATCTATTATGTACCATCTCTATGTATAAGTCTCTCTCTCTCTCTCTCTCTCTCTCTCTCTGTGTGTGTGTGTGTGTGTGTGTGTGTGTGTGTGTGTGTGTGTGTGTGCTTCTCCTATAAAAACTAACATTTCCAGCCAAGAGTGAGTAGTTTGCTTAAATTGGTTTGGCTTTCTACACAAAGCAGCACTTCTTGTTATACTTAGCAATAGCGTTGGAAAGTCATGCGTGATTGAGACGGACTTTTTCAGTATTTGCTACTTAATTTATACCTTGTTGAAAATTTCACTTTTGATAAACATTCCTTGTGCATTCAATATGAAACAGGGACAGATTTTTAGTCAAATTCTTCTTTTTCAAATGACATGAAAGCCTACATTTCTAATTTTTTTATCATGTATTTATTTTATTCATTTTACATCCTTGTAACCTGTTCCCTCCTCCCCTCCCAGTCCCACCTTCTCTCTCTTCCCCCTCCCCTTTCCAGAAAAAGGGAGCTCACTTTCCCATCCACCCCAGGTCATCAAGTTACACCAAGACTGTTTTATTCCCTTTGGCTTGTCAAGGCAGTACTGTCAGGGGAAAGTGATCAAAAAACTGGCACATAAGTCCATGCACATAAGTGCAGTCCCCACTTCCCTTACTATAGAACACACATACAGCCTAAGCTGCCCATCTGCTACATCTTCGTAGGAGGCCTAGGTCCAGTTCATGCACAGTCCTTGGTTGATGTCTCAGCAAATCTCTCTGGGCCCTGGTTAGTTGGCTCTGTTGTTTTTCTTGTGGAGCTCCTGTCAAAGCCAGGGCCTTTTCTCTTTCCTCCCATTTTCCCAAAAGACTTTCTATGCCTCACCCAGTGTTTTGTTATAAGTCTCAGCATCTGTTTTAGTCTGCTGCTGGGTAGAGCCTCTCAGAGGACAGCTATAGGGTAGAACTTTGGTTGGACCCAGCATTGGTTGAAAGGCCTACATTTTTGATGTCTAGACATGTATAATTCATGAAACTCAATAGATTCTCAGAGTTGAATTAACAAAACAAGGATTTGCTTAGCAAACTCAGTTTCATAGTGATTGGTGTTCAGCAAGTTCATTTTCCTTGAAAACTTGAAAAGAAAGAAGAAACTTGAGAGAGGAGGTGTGCAAGCCTCCTTAAAAACTTTGCATAGATTTAAATACTGTGGGCGGGGGAGTCTACCATGTCATGGGAGAATTTACATCTCACACCCCGTTGTCTCTAATCACAGTTGGATGGTGTCCCTATTGTAACCTCCTAGTGATCAGACATTTCCAGGGAGCAATGGCTCACCTTGTTCTCATTTTGTTGAATAGCCTGAACCATGTGTCTATACACAAGCAACTTCCTTGACCCCCAACAGACACATACATACATACTTCTCTAAAAGCAATAAGATTTGAACCTTGATGTTATAATAAAGTCCATCATCAGAAAACCCAGGAAATAGCAATTTATTGTCCTTCCTATTGAAGAGTCTTTCTCACACCCCATCTCCCCAGCAATAAAAGCATCCTTTGAGTCTGGAGGTGAAACTCAGTTGGTAAAGAACCCAGAGCCCTGGGTTCCACCCCAGCACTGCGTACATTGGGCATGGTGGCACGCACCAGTAATTCTAACAGTCCAAAGTTTAAGGCAAGAGGATCAGAAGTTCAAGGTCAACCTCAGATAAATAGCACATTTGAAGGCAGCCTAGGACACATAAAACCATGTCTCAAAACAACAGAGCATTCTTGTCATGTGCTATTATTTCTACAGTAGAAAGAGTCCCTCCCACTAGAGCCCACATATGAGCTTTCTTTTCTCTCCTCAGCTGTCTGCACTGCAAGCCAAGGTCCACTATCTCAAGTTCCTCAGTGACCTGCGACTGTATGGGGGCCGTGTGTTCAAGGCAACATTAGTGGTAATTTCATTTTCTTGCTTTTCGTCTGGAGCCATAGAGGCCTGCCAGATGTCATGGCACAGGCTGTCTTCAAGAAGTTGTCCTGAATGCTATTGCAAAGAAGTGGAAAATCTTTCCCGGTCTTCAATCCTAACTAACTTCACCACAGTCTGAAGATACCTTGAGAAATGTTTGCTCTAGATAGTGTTGCTGCAGTAGTCCCTGGAAAAAGAAATGTGAAGAAAGAATGGAATCAAAAGTCTCTTAACAATGGTGGCTTTTCAGTCACTGAGCACAAAGTGGGGAAAAACCCATAAGTCTCATTTCTAAAAGCTTCTGATGTTTATAAATATATTGTATAATGATAATATTTACTTTCTATATTATTCATAATTTATCAGTTCCTCCATACACTCATATGTGAGTCCTTTTAATAGTACAATGTGACCCAGAAAAACTATCCAAAGAATATATTGTGATCTTACAAAATACTCTCTCAGGCTGATATTTACATGATGCTTCAGAAGTCCAGGCTTTGAAATATTCTGTCATTCTCTTTCCTCAGCAGGCAGAGAAGCGCTCAGAAGTCACTCTTCTGGTTGGTCCCCGATATGGCATAAGCCATGTCATAAACACCAAAACCAATCTGGTGGCTCTTTTAGCTGACTTCAGCCATGTCAACAGGATTGAGATGTTTACAGAAGAGGAGAGCTTGGTGAGGGTGGAGTTGCACGTGCTAGATGTAAAGGTGAGCCTTTAAAATGTTGACCCATGGCCCTGAATTGAACAACTCGTTTCTAGTAGCATTGATGGTATTCACCATGTAGGAAAGAGTTAATGTGTGGAGGGCCTCAAATATGCCATATTGTTGGGGGGGGGAGTAAATAATAAATCCAAACAACTCTAGTCCATGGGTTCTAGTCTTCATTAAATTGCTGTGTGATTTGGGGACTATTATATTTCTTCAGAAGCAGTTTCTCCATTGATTCACACACACACAAAAGCAAGTTATGTCATGTCACAGTCCCCTCTGGTTGTAGAATACTGAATCATATGACTGGGGACAATGTGTTCCCATCTGAGGTTCTAGACTGGATTATTCACATGAAGATTCAGTGAAAGTTCCCTCTGCTTCTTTGAATTCTCATTCTTTTTGGTTAAATTGGTCCACTATGGCAGAGTTGGAGGAATGGATTCGAGGACACTGGGATGATTGTAAAGAGTTTCTGCAGAGCAAATCAGGATGAGCCAGCATGCTCTGCAGCAGGAATGTATTGCCATCACAGAGCGTAGAGGCTCACATATATCACCTGTACACATGGGATGTCATGGTTTTAATCCAGATGGCTCCAAATGACTTCTAGCCAAACACAGTATGGCAAGATTCTTGGAGTGCCTATCCTAGTTCAAGGCCCAAGATGCTGAAAGAAATAGTCACATGGTACGAAAAGAACATAATGAATATGAGCTGGAAGTTGTCACCAGCAAGAAGAATATTTCCCACAGAGAAATGAGTGAGAAGACCTTGTTAATGGTCTCTTACCTGAACTGACTGCTGGTTGGGTGTCTTAGGAGCTGAGCAAAGACTTCAGTTCAGGTAGAAAGGACAGTTCAGGGATTTTGGATAGAAAGTATTAGTTACTCTAATGACCAAGGAAAACCTAGCCAGTGTCTTGCTCCTGAGAGTGAGAAATAGAAACCTGTTACTTTGCTGTCTTTGCCTTGTTTGTTGTCTGCTTTTTTGTTTGCATTTTCCCTCCTTTGCTCTCTCTTTCCACAAGAGCACATCCTTCCAAGAGAATAACAAAGGCTGTCCCATCAGCACTTCCTTCCACACTCAAGATACATGGCCTCATATGAGCTCATTATTTCCAGTTTTAGCAGTGTCTCTTCCCAGCTTGCAGTTCTAGTTTATATTTGTGTAAATTTGCAACTTCTTTTAGAAGCATCCTTTTCTCAGATCTCTTTGACACTTTCCACCCAGTTCCAACCAAAATCTCAACTTGCTTTTTATTTCCCTTCATTTTCACTACAAACCTCACATTTTAAATGATATTTTTAGAAATGTGTATGCATGCACATAGGTGCTTTTGTAGGTCAGGAGACAGTATTGGCTCTCCTGAAGGTGGATTTACAGGCAATTGTGAGCCACCTGATGAAAGTGTAGGAAACCAAACGCAGGTACCTGGGAAGTGCAGTACAAGCTCTTAACCAGAGCCATCTGTCCAGCCCCATGAATCTCAAATTTAATATCCCTGAGGCTTTTACATTGTCAGTTTGATTGTTTTGTAACTGAAATAACTTAGCCTTAACTATTACTCTTTAGACAATTAGGTATTATAAAAGAAAACTGGTGTTTCACAGGGCCTGGTACTTGATTCATTCCAGAATGAGTTGAAAGGGAGTTTTAAATTCAGTCTATGAACTCCCATACAGACAGTTAACACATATGAACTCTATGTTGTCTCTGTTATGATCACCTTTCTGCTGCAGAAAACTGGTGCATTCTTATTTGTTCTATAGAAACCCACTCCCATTGTCTCTAACACCCTTAGTCTACTCCTTTCACTCCCCTCTACTTGGCAATGTTGCTCAGGCCGCATCCTCTGCTTCTCTTAGAGCTTTCCTGACTGTTAGCATTGATCCGCTGTGAAGGCAACAGACTTTGGAGACTGTGGCTCCTCAATGTTTCCTCAGTAAGGCATCTCATGTCATCTCTGAGTTTCTCTCCTCATTTATGCTTCTCCAATGGAATGTTCTCTCAGTAACATCTTTTGCTGCTTACAGTTCATAAGCATTTATACATACTTTAGGCAAGAAAATTTTAATGGAAATTTCCTTCTTGTGCATTTCTTTGTTGTAAAGCCCATCACACTCCTTATGGAGTCATCCGATGCCATGAACCTGGCCTGTCTGACGGCTGGATACTACCGGCTGCTTGTGGACTCCAGGAGGTCAATATTTAACATGGCCAACAAGAAAAATGCAGGCACGCAGGACACAGGTATTTTTTGTCTACATTCGTGAAACGTTGACCTTCCTACCTATTCTTTGAGACTTTGAGAACTCAGCAATAATAATCAGCAACAGAATTCAGCAGTAATGGTCTATACTTAAGAATACTGATTCCAATGGCTGGGGAGATGGGAAGTACATTCCATACAAGTATGAAGACCTGATTTCCAAAGTTTAAAGCCCACATAAAGCTAGACACATAATAAATGTCTGTATTCCCAGTGTTCCCACAATAAGAGAAACAGAGACAAAAGAATCCCAGTGAGCTTGTGGGCCAGCTAGTCTGGAGTACACAACTCAGCAGCAAACAACAGAGATCCTACTTTAATCATAGAAGACAAGAACCAGCACCTATATTTGTTCTTTAACCTCCACATGCGTACCATGGCATATGCATGCCTGTACATACAAAGATACATACATACATATGTACATACATACACACATACACACATATGCACATACACATAGACACATGGACATACACACAGGCACAAGGAAATTTTGGTACTGTGTTTGCCTAGCACATATGAGACCTTTGGTTTAATCGCCATTACTAAGAAAATAAAAAAGATAGGGTTGTGCCTATAAAAAAAATCTAATTTCCAAATATAACACAAAGCCTTTAAGTACTGATGGCATTGATTAACTATTAAAAATAAACATGCTGATTTACCCATTATATCTGGAATGTAACTTGTAAATGACAGGGTCTTGATTCAAAGACAGTGGTTTTATTGCTGTGAAGTTCTACATTCTTTTTCCCTTCCTTCCTTCCTTCCTTCCTTCCTTCCTTCCTTCCTTCCTTCCTTTCTTTCTTTCTTTCTTTCTTTCTTTCTTTCTTTCTTTCTTTCTTCCTTTCTTTCTTTCCTCATGGTGCCTGTGGGACAGAATCCAGCTCCTCACGTAGTCATAAGTACTAGATAGACGTTCTGCCACTAAGCTGTTGCCATGGTGCAATGGCTACATTTCTACTGCCTCACTCTTAACATGACTGGGATCCTGAGAATTAAGTTTCCTGCTATAGAATTTCTCTTTCTTTAAAATCTTAGATTAGCTTTGACATCTATGAACTCACTAATTTATACTAATTTATGTACGTATGTATGTATGCATACATTTATTTAGTAAGACAAAGTATATAGCCCAAGCTAGCCTGGAAGTCACTATGTATTCCAGGCTGACCTCAAGCTATCACATTCCTGATACTGCCTCTGGGATGCTGGGATTCTCAGTGTGAGTTATCACACATGTTTTGGACTTAGAAGTTCTAGAAGAAACTTATCCCACCCTGGTGCCATTTAGGAGCCATTATAGGCACTGAGAAGACAAAGATATCATAAAGTTTACTCCAGCCACTTGATAGGACAAAATAATCCTAGAATTGGGGCAGGGAAGGCCATAAATGTTAAATTGACTATTGCAAAAAGTGCAAGTAGTTATAATTTGTTTCATGACCTATTCCTTAGTCTTCATTTTCTTCTGTCTGCTGTGGATGCCCAATAAATATAGCTGATAGACACTACCATGCAAGTCAAAACTACTGAAGGATGACAAAATTAGAATCAAGGGCCCCACAATAGGATTTCTTTTTAAAAATGGGAACTACAAGCTAGACATAGTGGCATAAGTGCAATTCAAGCACCCAGGATTTACTCAGTGGTAAATCACTCAGGATCTTTGATCTTTGGTCACTCTGACCTTTACATGCTTTCCATTGTATATGTACACACACACACACACACACACACACACACACACACACACACACACA
>NW_026594104.1:0-5675 GCF_907164565.1 Psammomys obesus | reverse complement strand
AAAATGAATAATGTGTAATTAATAAAAAAAAGTATAAAAAAAAAAAAAGCACAGGGCCAGATGGTTTCAGTGCAGAATTGTAGAATTCTACTAGAACTTAAAAAAAGAGCTAACACCAATAATCTTCAAACTATTCCACAAAACAGAAACAGAATGAGCATTTCCAAAATCATTCTATGAAGCCACAGTTACTTAACCTCACAAAGAACCAACAAAGAAAGAGAATTTCAAGTCAAACTCCCTTATCAATATTTATGCAAAAATACTCTACAAAATACTCACAAACTGAATCCAAGAACATATCGAAGATATCATCCACTATGACCCAATAGACTCTATCCCAGACATGTAGGAGTTGTTCAATATATGAATATCCATCAATGTAATCCACCACATAAAAAAATGAAAGAAAAAAAAAAAAACACATGATCATCTCCTTAGATGCTGAAAAAGCATTTGAGAAAATCCAACACCTGTTCATGTTTAAAGTCCTGGAGAGATCAGGGATACAATGTACAGACCTAAACATAGTAAAGGCAATATACAGTAAGCCTATAGCCTACATCAAAATAAATGGAGAAAAATTTAAATCAGTCCCACTGAAATCAGGGACAGGGCAAGACTACCCACTTTCTCCATATAATTTCAACATAGTTCTTGAAGTCCTTGCTAGAACAATAAAAATATTAAGGGAGATCAAAGGGATTCAAATAGGAAAGGAGAAGCCAAATATCACTATTTGCAGATGATATGATAGTATTCATGAGTGACCCCCAAAATTCTACTTGTGAATTCTTAAAGCTGATAAACAATGTCAGCAAAGTGGCTATATAAAAAATTATCTCAAAACATCAGTAGCCCTCATGTATACAAAAGACAAATGGACTGAGAAAGAAATTGGGGGAAAAAAACACTGGTTACAATAGCCACTAAAGATACACAGTACATTACTGTAACTCTAACAAAGCAAGCCAGAGCCTTGTATGAAAAAAAAAAAAAAAAAAAAACTTCCAAGTCTCTGCCAAAAGAAATAGAAGATATCAGAAGAGAGATCTCCCATGCTCATGGTTCAGCAGAAATAATATAAATGAAATGGCCATTTTACCAAAAGCAATCTACAGATTCAGTGCAATTCTCATCAAATTACCAACACAATTCTTTACCGACCTTGACAAAAAAAAATTCTCAAATTCATATGGAATAACAAGAAACTCAGAATAGCTAAAACAATCCTCTACAATAAAAGATCTTCTGGAGGTAACTCCATCACTGATCCCAAGCTATACTACAGAGCAACAGCATTAAAAACAACATGGTACTGGCATAGAAGCAGTCAATGGAATCAAATAGCAGACCCAGAAATAAACCCACACACTTATAGACACCGGATTTTTGACAAAGATTCCAAAATCCATCCAATGGAAAAAAGATGGTAAATTCAAGAAATGGTGCTGGTCTAACTGGATATCATGTAGAAAAATACAAATAAATCCATACTTACCACCCTGCAAAAAGTAAAGTCTAAGTGGACCAAAGACCTCAACCTAAAAGCAGACATACTAAATCTGTTAGAAGAGAAAATGGTGTAGAGCCTTGAACATATTAACACAGTAGAGATCTTCCTAAATAATACACCAACAGCACAGGCTCAAAGATCAGCAATCAATAAGCAGGACTTCATGAAAATGAAAATCTTCTGTAAAGCAAAGGACACTATCATGAGAACAAAATGACAGCCTAAAGACTGGGAAAGGATCTTCACCAACCCTCTAGCTAACAGAGGTCTAATACCCAGAATAAATATAGAACACAGAAGTTAAAAAGCAACAAATCAAGTAATCCAAAGATGTAGCCCATGGTAACTCAGTATCTAAGTGTGTAGCCTAGTAAGGGGAACAGGGACTATTTCTGACATGAACTCAATGGCTGGCTCTTTGACCTCCCTCCAATCCCAAGGAAGGAGCAGCCCTACTATGCCACAGAGGAGGACTTGACAGCCAGGCCTGAAGATACCTGATAAGCTAGGGTCAGATGAAAGGGGAGGAGGTCCTCCCCATCAGTGGACATGGGAGGAACAGGGGGATGGAAGGCATCATTGGGGAGGGAGACGTGAGGGGGCTACAGCTGGGATAGAAAGTGAATAAATTGTAATAAATTAAAAATTAAAATTTATTAAATAATAATTTAATAAAAGCTAAAACGCAAATGATAAATATTATAAAAATCAATGAATATTAAAACATGCAAATTAGTGGACTTAATATATACGAAGATATAAGCAGATCAGTAATATCAGTACATATCAGTATCTTACAATATTAAAAAATTATAAAGTATATATACAAAATTGTTAATTGTCAAGAAATATGTTTTATTACCAATTAAGGTATATCTAATTAAACCTGACACAAATCAAAACAAATTGAAAGGATGGGCAAGAATATACTGTGGAAACAAAAAATGTTAAAAGATTGAATTGTTCATTTAAGACAAGGTATAATTAATGGAAAATGCATTCAAGGAGACAGAAAACATCATTTTATATTGATACAAAATAGTATGTACAATGAAAATACCACAGTCATAAAATGTTATGAGCCATATAACAGAGCATTAAAGTATATTAAGCAGAAAGTGTTAGAAATTTAGTGATACAAACAAAATATACTTGATTTTAACACACCATTATCTTCCCATGAAACATAAAATTTTAAGAAAATGCAGCCAACCAGGCTTAGTACTGTGCACTCCTCAGATAAAAGATAAAAATAAGGAGCAGAACTGCAACATTTTTTTCTCCTTTTCATTTTATTCAATGAGAAGTATCAATGTAAGGTTGTGGTTCTCAACCTTCCTAAAGTTGGGACCATTTAATGTAGTTCCTCATCTGGTGGTGACCATAATCTTAAAGTTATTTTTGTTGCTACTTGTAAGTGTGACCTTGTTACTGTTATGAATCACAGTGTTAATATCTGAACTTTCTGAGGGTTGCCGAAAAAGATTTTAAAATCAAGATTGCTCATTTTTTTTGTTTTAATTTTTTATTAATTACACTTTATTCATTTTGTATCCCCCATAAGCCCCTCCTTCCTCCCCTCCCAATCCCACCCTCCCTCCCCTTTCTGCATGCATGCCCCTCCCCAAGTCCACTGATAGGGAAGGTTCTCCTCTCCTTTCTGATCTTAGTCTATCAGTTCTCATCAAAAGTGGCTGCATTGTCCTCTACTGTGGCCTGATAAGGCTGCTCCTCCCTCAGGGGCAGGTGATCGAAGAGCAGGCCAATCAGATTATGTCAGAGGCAGTCCCTCTTCCCATTACTATGTAACCCACTTGGACACTGAACTGCCATGGGCTACATCTGTGCAGGGGTTCTAGGTTATCTCCACGAATAGTCCTTGGTTGGAGTATGAATCTCTGGGAAGTTCCCTGTGTTCAAATTTTCTTGTTCTGTTGCTCTCCTTGTGGAGTTCCTGTCCCCTCCAGCTCTTACTATTTCCCACTTCTTACATAAAATTCCATTCACTCATTTTAATGTTTACTTTTTCCACATGCTCTCCTAAACAAAAACAACAACAAAAAGGTATCATGACAGAAGTGTTGATATTATATTTTTCAAAGCAACTGTGAAGATATACTACAAAACTTTTCTGACAACTTGCTGGTTGTCAATTACTTACACATTTGTTTTTTACTTCGGGGATACATCTATAAAGATATTATTTATGCATAAGCATATCCACTTTCTATAAGAAATTTCTTTTCATGGATTTACACATATTTAGACATTTTAAATTTTCCTCTTTAATCATACATTATTGGATTCCTTCTCATTTAGCAAACTACAGAACAATACAGTTTCTCAAAAGAAAGGTTTTCTTCCTTCTTGCATATGAATAACAGTCTCCCCTGTATGGGAGAGGGTATTTTGTGATTGGTTTTCCTGGAAAAGTATACAAAGCACACTAACACACACTCACACATACACCTATTTTTCATAAAGGAAAACTATGAAAGAACAATTGTACCAATGTCTAACTTGGTGAAAAATGATATTTTTATCAAGGCGAAGGTTTATCTAGAAGCATTAAAGATGATTCAAAGGAAGCTATATCACCTGAAAGCTCATTTCTACATAGATAGGAGTGATGTGTCACATACTGCAAGCCTGCAAGTCCTCAGCTTGTAGGCAGCTCATCACAGTGTCCAGAATTCTTCTCTCTGCAGCTGTGCTGCTAAGAGTGTTACTTAAATCCTCCTCCTCAGACGATTGGGAAGAGGACCTCAGGAATCTTCCAAGTATGTGAAAGATCGTCCCCACATATGTGCATCCTTGTTTATGGGAACTCTTGGAGGAATGCTTCAAGTAGGAGAAAACTAACAGACAACAGATGAGTTCCAAGTTTTGATTCCCATCACCCTCCATCCTTTCTGGTTCTAAAAGGCTGATTATATCCAACCTTCTATGACTTATAAAGAACTCAGGATTTTTTTTTCTATTTTCTTTTTGAAATACTTCATGACCATTTTTTTTTTTGTATCCTAACAATTCTTGAAAGTTGGTTCTACTATCAGAGCACAATAAACGTTACAGAAAAATGTCTTCTCTCTCCCAACACCTATTAATTGCCAATAGTTTCATGGCATAGGCAGAGATTATGTGTTCAACTCCCCTCTTCATGATGAGATTAATTTTGGATTCTAATTTCGAGATTTCATGTATTCTTTCTCAACAGCTAGGAGTTCATTTATATAGCTGCGCTTCAGCTTTCAAAATGTACTATCTTGTTTTAGTCATCTACTGCCTCTGATTCTTTCCTTCCACTCTTCTACAATGCTTCCTGACCTTCGGCATAGGTAGTTACTGTGTATGCATTTTCTTAAAGTCTGGTAATTTTGTAGTATCATATTTTCTGCACCTTGGCCACTTATAGGTCACTGAGTTAATCACTATATACCCAAACTAGAAACTTCCCAGATGAAAGTTGGTCAGATGAGGGATATAAAGATAATTCATTAAGAGTGTGCCTCACACTGCACACATTTGTAGCATAATGGTAAGAGATTCTATTGTCAGAGCCTTGACAACACTAGCTGTAAGTGTGTAGTCCAGTAATGCTGCCAGACGTGGACTTTACAGTGTAGAGTAAAACTTTTAGATGTAATCAGAAAGTGACTGCTTACTCTTATGCCTCCTATGGTACCATTTTACCCTGCGGATGTCTTGCCAGGAAAGCCATTAGTATATCTCACAGCATTAAAAGTTAGATATTATTTATGTTTACATTTTATGCAAGCACCCTGAGTAGTACTGTCTAGAAATACCAACTCGAGCCAGTAACAATGAAGCTCCCTCAAATATATCAGCTTGATTTTTTTTTTCATGTTCTATGACTTAAGTATTTGGTAACTTCAGAAATAGGCTTTTACTGCCAAGATTGGGAAAAGAACTAAAAGTAATGGCAATGGTCTGTAGTTTGAGGGATCAATGGACTCTTAGTGGTCAACATAGTCAGCAAAAGCAATGTATTTGCAACACTGGGCTTCTTGTTAGTTAAGGTTTTGCATCTAATAGGGGAACTGTCATTCTCTTCTATGGTTAATTATATATATAATATATATTATATATGTTATTATATTATATTATATTATATTATATTATATTATATTATATTATA
>NW_026594103.1:0-7780 GCF_907164565.1 Psammomys obesus | reverse complement strand
TATATATATATATATATATATATATATATATATATATATATGCTTAGTAATCTGTACTTCTTCTAGAGTTCCTGGGGTCTTCTAGAGTCTGATTGGGGTCACTCACCACGGATGCGATGTTTGTTCATGCTTTAAAGACCTGCAATCCCATTGGCCCTCACTTTGAATTTTCAAGAGCTATCTAATGTGATAGGTAGGTATCAATAAATGCTGCTCTTACCGAAAACCAATGCAAACTATTGAAGTATACAGTTTTTTTCTATCAGCTCCCTTCCCAATTGTTAATTTTCTTTTGATTTGTAATATTTTCCATTACCTAGGTCAGAAAGAGATTCAATCTTTTTTAAAATTTTTATTTTTTATTTGTTACAATTTCTTTACTTTGTATTCCAGCTGTAGCCACCTCCCTAGTCCTCTCCCAATTCCACCCTCCCTCCCTCTTCTCCCATGCCCTTCCCTTAGTCCAGTTATAGGAGAGGTCCTCCTCCCCTTCCATTTGACTCTAGCCTATCAAGTCTCATCAGGACTGGCTGCATTGTCTTCCTCTGTGGCCTGGAAAGGCTGCCCCCTCTCCTTAATCCTAAAACTTCAATCCTAATGTCCCTTATTCCTTCTATCATTCAAATATTCCATTCTCCAAGCATAACAGACAATCCTTTCTAAAGAACAGCAGAAGTATATTAAACTTAACGTAGTACAACACAGTATTAATATTAAATAGTGATATTAACCATACATATTAAATTATTAAAATAAATATTGATATTAAAAATGAAAAATAATCTATGCAAATTGTTTTTTTAAAGTCTTATTTTTCTAAATCTTAATTATTTAAAATAATGCTCTGAAAGTAATGTCTAATCATGCAGTATTTTAAATGTTAAACGTTGTTAATAGAAAATTTAAAAGAAACAAAAAGAGAAAAAAGGGGCTAGATCAAATTGCACAGTTTCTTACATTTACTTCATAGGATTTTTACATTTTTTGGTTACACCTTGAAGAAGTTAATATGGCCACAGTAGAAATGCCAAGATCTCATAGAAAGCAACATATATACATAACTAAAAACATTTATTCAATAAAGTAATTTGGAATTTTCATTAGATTTAGACTACTGTAGAAGCAAATGTAGGCAATGAGGTCATTCTGTCTAGACAATCTCTATTTAATTTTCTTACCCCAAATCAAACAAATTACTTATCTATGGATCTAGGTTCAGTCTACACTATCCAATACGGTTAGCTGCACCTGGCTGTTTTGACTCCCACATGAACACATAGTATAGATTCTTGTGCCTTGTCGTGATGACCTTCTAGAAGTCAACATCTTCGTTATCTAGAAATTGGATTTACTTCTAATTATGAAACTTTAGTCAATGTGCAGGCAATTTTCGTTTGACATCTTTGTTAATATACTGTGTTACTTTTCTCAAATAACTATAACTGAATAAACTGTATATATATATATAACTTTATATTTTATATATGTATATTTGCATATGCATATCAAATTTTAAATATGATGAAGGTTTGAATTGCAATAAATATACTTATTAATATATGATAAGCATGTTTGATGTAGATATTTTAAAACCATGAAATAATATAAAATTCAGCTTTAAAAACAATACTTCAGTGGATATTATTAATGCTCAGATTTTATTAATTATGAGGATAGTTGTGTATCTTAATGACTATAATTTATTTACACATACTATGTGTTGAAAACTAATGGTTCTTGCTGTTCTTGGGAATTATTGACAGTTGCTTCTGAAATGTTTTACCAAAGCCAAGAATTTAATATTTTTCTCTTTGTAGGGAATAAAGTGATTTTTTTTTTCCACACAGGAGGTTACTGGTAGTAATTTGTGCTACTCTTAATTTTGTAAAAAAGATTTCCTAAAAGTTCTTTGAAAATGATTTCAGAAAGCAGGGTTGTCTCAGCATTGATTCTTTTTCAGCCTGATGGTTTGGGGTTCATGTTTCTGTTGCTCCAAATCCATTGATGCCTTTGTTTGCTGTTTGAGCCTTGCTTGTCAAGAGGTTTTTCTAGTAATTTCATTTAGGTTTTTTTTTTTTCCTAACATGATGATCTAAAGCAAATTATCTTTTTCACAGTTGCAAAACAATTTCTCTCCATGCCAGTTCATGCTGCCAAGAAATACAACTGGATCTGAGTTCCTCGTGACTTTTGACAGGCACCATGTTCAGCTAATTTTGCCCACTCAGCGAAAGCATAGACAGATACTGCACTGAATTTATTTCTGTTGGCACTGGCTTTTCTGGTGGAAAGGAGGGCAGGATCATATTCAGCCACGTCAGAATCATCTACCCTTTCAGGTCTGTGCAGACTCACCAAGCATTTGTTTGCCGCCTTTGTATGGCAGTGACAATTTTGGCAAGTTTTTATATCTATAAAATGGGCATAATTATAACAGAAATGAAAATACACTCACTGTTTCTCTTAATTATGGTATATTTAATATTTTCCCTGATCTTTTTTTTTTTTTGTAATGGAATAAAAGGCTTAAAGAAATTAAGTACAAGTCTATTTCATTTTATATACAATTTTACACTTAAATAACTATGTAACTCTTTTAAAGCTTACATACAAACTCAAATATTGATGAGAAGATTAATATGGTAGTTTGTTGTTTGATGGACTGTCGCATAAACTGGATTTTATAGTACCTGAAGCAAATATACTTTTATTTCATATGTTAGGAAGTGATTTTCTACTAGGCAGCAATTTAATTTGTGTGAATTCCTCAAATTGAAATGATTCTCCATTTATTTTCTTAGCAAGAAATTTGTTGATGGAAGGCAACCCTTTTGTTTATTTTCAATGATAAGATACAGGCAACAGTAAAATGCCTCGAATCAAAAAAGAACACCTCACTTATTTATTCCAAAAGAGGGCAGCACAAGTCTGGTTTATAAACATCTGATGTGCATTTATGTTCTTTGATTAGTGATTTCTTTTTCTGAGTAACTCGTTCCTATTTTAATATCATACATTCTTTTCCATTGCTAAGGTATAAAAAGAAAATACATATCTAACAAATAACAAGACACTTGTGAAAATGTTTAGAAAAAGTAAAAAAAAAATTCTTATAAAGCAGAAAATGTAAAATTGGAAAAGGATAAAAAGCTTTCAATGTTATGATTTTCTTTGTTACATAGTAATAAAATTCAGTGACAACTGAAATAAATACTTTCATTTCATTTTGTCCATTTTCATATCATTAAAATAATCACTGAACACATAGCCTGTTTATACATAAAAAATCAACATTATGTGATGAAACAGTTCTTTATTTTTTTTTAATCAGGATGAATACAATTTGTAGCAAATTTTTATCTTGTGAAAAAAAAAAAAAAGAAAAAGAAAACTTTTTAAGTGAGAAGCTGGATCTGAATTGAGCCCGGTTCTGTGAGCCTGGTGTGAAGATTTGCTGTCTGTGGGCTTCTGAGCCTGTGTGCTTTGCTGAGCTTCTTCCAAGCAAATCCAGACCTGAACAGACACCAAAAGAGGAAGCGGCAGGTACTTTTCAAAATTTCCCTTGCACATGCTATGCTTCAAACTCCTGTCCTTTAGGTACTTGAATAGTTGTCCTCCCAGGCTTCAGTGGAACAGCTAATATTAAAAATATGCATGGGGTTACATAGTTTGTGAGTCGGATTTGAAATGAATGAAGTGGAAAAATGAAAAGCTGCAGAATATCTGAAAATGTCAAGTGATTTGAGGTTTTGAGATGTGGCACAAATTTTATTGTCACTGGCTCTTAGGTGGAAAATGGGTAGAAATACTGGATTATAAACTACCTATAAGGGCAGGTTCCATGCCCGGTGGTAGATGTCCAACATGAAACAAACTAAATGGTACTTTTGAAGTTTTGTTTTGTTTTAACCTTACTGGTCTTTTGCTATATCATGGGTTCCAGTTTTGTGTTTGTGAGTTGCTGTGTGTGAGAATGTGCATATGTCTGCATTTGTATATGTATTTCTTTTGTTTTCTTTCTCTGGCTATTCTTCTGTTTGTTGTTTTTTATTTTAACTTCTTATACTTTATTAGACAGTTTTTTTTCTAATGAGAGAGAAAAAGGAAGAACATTGATTTGGGTGGATGGGAAAGTGAAGGGGTCTCAGAGGGGTTGTGGGAAGGAAGCTAATCACAATACATTGTATTAAATTTTATATTCAATAATTTTAAAAGACAGTAGGTTATACAGAAGCATAAGGTCTTCACGAAAATGGTGTTTTATACAGATATCATTTATAATGCTAAGAAAACAATCCAATTGCCTTATATTAAGACAAATTATTTGCTCTCCATTTTAATTTAAATTTCTAGAACATTTTAGAATCACGCCCTCTGTCCTTTATAGCAATATCCTGAGTTTGGTGCCCGATGACAAACAATTCTTAGATTGCACAGTTTATGCAGTAAATATGGCATATAAAGCTATGCTTGTTCCTAGCATGCTTAAACAGCCTTTGCTACTATTATTGCTTTAAAGCCATCATTTTTTTTTAATCGAAACATAAAAATTTCCTTCCATCTGTCTTTATCATTGTCAGTTGTACATTCCAACTACAGGAGGGGGAGAGGCAGGACAGCTGGGTCAGCAGGCTCTTCCTGCTTCTTCCAGAGGCAGAAGTACAGGCGATACAGACATCTACTGAGCGCCAGTCATGTTCAATATATTGTTCGGACTTTTATCACTTAATCCGAAGAGGAGCGAAACTTAACTTCAATAGGAGAGTGACTCTTTGTTAGGTGCTTAAAACTGTATCTCATTTATTGTCATGGTTTTCAACATACTTTCTTAAGAAAGACTAAAAATGTAGCATATTCCTTGAAGGGTTCATCATCCTGTAAGCTACATTTTAAGACACACCCAGCAGTGTAGATTGAAAAATTGGGCATCAGTGGGAATTTCTGATGTCAATAGCATAAGACACACTGAGAGTGTTTGGTAGTGTGGGTAGAAGAACAACATACTCTTTTAGGGATATTCAAACAAACAAACAAAAATCTGTGTTTGCTAATTCTGATACCCAGGTATTTATATAGCTAAGCCCAGCATCTTTGGCTATGACACAGGCTGAGTTTCAGTTTAGTTGTGTGACTAGAACTTAGTGCTTATGCTAAGATTCTTGTCTACTGGTTTGAATAGAATCGGTTACAATTAGATTTGAATGCTTGGTCACCAGGACGTGGCACCATTAGGAGTTGCTGTGGTCTTGGTGGAGTAGGTATGGCCTTGTTGGGGAAAGTATGTCGCTGGGGCTGGGGCTTTGGGGTTTTAAATACTCAGGACAGGCCCAGTTTCTCTCTCTTGCTGTTGCCTATCAATCTGGATGTAGAACTCCGTGGCACCATGTTTCCCTCCATGCCGCCATACTTCCTGCCATGGTGACGATGGACTAAACCTCGGAAGTTGCTAGCCAGTTCCAGTTAAATGTTTGTCTTTATTAGAGTTGCTGTGGTTAGGGTGTCTTCACAGCAATAGAACACTGGCTCAGATAACTATACTCCAGACCTTAATACTTTGTCAGATGCAGTAAAAATGCGTGTGGAGACCAACCCTATGAACTAAGTGTTATTCTTAACTTCTTTCCCTTTAACAAGAAGGAATCCTGAAGTCCTGGTTAAGAACTTTGTTCTATGACATAGAAAATCTACAAAAGATGCTGTTAACTTGACTCAGGGATTCAGTGTTTTTCCTATGCCTCCCATTTTCTCTTTATCTCTATTTTTTTTTTCAGAAGTTTGATCTTCCCTCCTTAGTCTTCTGTTCTTACAGTCTGTACGACGAATCTCACTTTATTTTTGGCTATAACTAAGCAGGGAAAATAAGTTTTGAACCTTTGTATAAACTTTGTACCCTAATTTCAAGCACAACAATGCCTCAAAGATCTCTCAAGACTTCTCAGCCTCAACAAGTCACAAAAGAATTTATTTTCCCCCTATTCCCTTCCCCTAGTCCACTGAGAGCGAGGTAGGGTGGGACTGAGAGGAGATGAGGAAGGGGGCTACAGCTGGGACACAAAGTGAATAAATTGTAATAAATAATAAAAATAAAAATAATTTATTTTCTTCACAACCATCAATACTCTTCTCCCATGTTCCCTACTTTAAATGTTTCCCACTTAGCAATCTGTCAAGTAACAAAGTGACTGCGGCTATTATTCCTCTCAACAATCGTTTTTGTTTGATTATCAACTCTCTCTTTTTGAGAGAACCATTTATTTTTTATCCCAGGCCAGTCTCAAATTCACTTTGTAGCTGAGAATTGAATCTAGCTTCCGGTTTCTCCGACTCTCAAAATATGTTATTTGCGTAAAAAGCAAATATTTAAATGAAATTTAACAAAGACACATGCTCTGGTTTGTATGGATGTTCCCCATAAATCTTTGACATTTGACTACTCCCTCCACAGCTAGTATGTCTTAAAGGAAGGATGAGAATATGAATGTGCCCTCACTGGAGAGGTGTGCCACCAGGGGATGAATTTGAAGTGTCAAATGCCTCCATCCCCAGTGTCTCTGTCTTCTGATTTCTTGTGGAGAAATCAGAAATTCTGAGCTGTTCCTGCCATCATAGACTCTACTAACTCTCTGCGAATCATAAGGCCAATTAAATACATTTTGAAAATGAGTAATCTTGGCCATAGTGTTTCACTACAGCAAGAGAAGAGTAACTAAGACAGCATAAATGTTCAAAGCATGCTTATTAAATATCAAAATTTTTCTAGACTGGTTGCATTATCTTCCTCTGTGGCCTCCCCAAAGGGGAGGTGGTCAGAGAGCCTGCCACTGAGTTCATGCCAGAAAAAGTCCCTGCTCCCCTTACTAGGGACCCCACTTGGAGACTGAGTCTATGGGCTACAGCTGAGCAGGGGTTTTAGGTCTTTTCAATAAATTGTCCTTGGTTGGGGTATCATTCTCTTCAGGGGCCCCAGCGGCCAGTTTTTATGGCTCTGTTGGTCTCCTTCTGGAGGTCCTGTTCCCTCCAGGTCTTTCTATCTCTCCCTTCTTTCATTAGGTTCTCTGTACTCTGCTCAAAGTTTGGCTCTGAGTCTCAGCCTCTGTTTTGATACCTCTATCAGTAGAGTCTTTCAGAGGCTGTCTGTGGTAGGCTCCTATCCTGTTCCCTGACTTCTCCTGCTTCCTGATGGGACCTGATAGGGTAGGGTCAAATGGAAGAGGAGAAGGGCCTTCCCTATCAGTGGACTAAGGGAGGGGAAGGGGGTAGAAAAATGAGGGAGGGTGGGATTGGGAGGAGATGAAGGACGGGCCACAGTCGGGATACAAATTGAATAAATTGTAATAAGTGATAATAAAAAAAGACTGAAAAAATTTCTAGATAACAATATAACACATAACAATAGTAATTTAGTAATTGAAAAGATATAAAAATAATGAAAAGCACATTGTCACCATGTCAGTACAGAATGTCATCCTTCCAGGGCACAAAAGACCTTCCTTCTGTGATGAGTTCTGTCTCCTCACAGGTCCCTGGTTCTCACCAATGCCCCTTTTCATCTGTCTCTTAGTTTCATATACTTCCTTGTGTCTGGATCTTGGTTCATGACATTTCCTTCCTTTGCTTTGCTCTTGTTTTCCTGGAAAAGCAATTCATCCTAAAATTTCATGGCTTCTCTCTCTCACATATTTAGGGAAATTTTGCATGGTTTACCTAATTGTTGATTCCCTACCTGCTACTGCAAAAAAAAAAAATGCTTTTAAATGTTTACCAATTTACAGAGGAAAAT
>NW_026594102.1:0-5261 GCF_907164565.1 Psammomys obesus | reverse complement strand
GTGTGTGTGTGTGTGTGTGTGTGTGTGTGTGTGTGTGTGTGTGTGTGTGCAGAAGGACTGAAAGCAGGAGGGGTCAAGGATATCATAAGAAGATCTACAGAGTAAACTAACCTAGGCCCATGGGAGCTTACAGAGGCTGAACCATTAACCAAAGAGCCTTCATAGGCTGGACATAGGCCCCCTACACATATGTGGCAAATGTGCAACTTGGTCATCATGTGGGTTTTCTAACACTTGCAGAGGGAATTTTTCTGACTCTTGCCTTCCTTTGGATTCCTTTCTTTTAGCTGGGCTGCCTTGTCTGGCCTCAGTGCGAGAGGATGTGCTTAGACCTGGTGCAACTTGATGTGCCAGGGTAGGTTGATACCCATTGCTGGCCTCCCCTTTTCTGATGAGAAGGGGACAGAGGACTAGAGAAGGAGGAAAGGAGAGGGTAGGATTGGAAAGAGAGGAGGGGATGGCTGTGATCAGGATGTAAAGTGAATTAATAAATAATGTGAAAGGATAACTTCCATAGCAGGGATTCCTTCCTTTATTGTGGCATGACAATAGGAGACATAGCTGTTCTTAAAGTGGCCATGATAACCAGAGTTGGTGAATCAGTGAATACTTCAGCAAAACCTCACTGAGATCCAAAAGACTTTGTTACCCACAGAGACCTTAAATGTGTAAGCATTATGAATAAGACTGAAGAATTGTGAGAAAAGTGGACAAGGACCAACAAGAAAAGCTTTTCTTCTGACTTGGGGAAATGATGGCCATGCAGAAAAAAAATTAAATTAAATTATAAAAACACAGTCAAGTATTCTGGCTGGTAGAGGTTGGTAATCCTAGACCTCCGGGAACTGAGTCAGGAGTACTGTGAGGTCAAGGTCTGCCTGGGCAATTAGAAAGATAATGTGTCAGGAAGAAAAGAAGAAAGAGAATGGAGAAAGAGAGAGGGAGAAAGAGAGAGGACAGGGAGAAGGAGAGAAGAGAAAGAGAAAGGAAGGAAGGAAGGAAGGAAGGAAGGAAGGAAGGAAGAAGGGAAGGAGGAAAGGAGGAAACGAGGGAAGAAAAAGAAAATCGAGACAGTCATCTGTGAAGCAAGACTGAGCTCTTTGTCTACATCTTTTGGCTGAGGCATTTGGTGCCCAGCAGCCTCCCAGATGTTCCCCTGAAATGCTACTGAAGGTGAGTATGTTCTTAGCTAAATAATTTTGGAAACCATAACCTACTCTGCACAGAGTGTAATGTTTTTGCAGATATGCTCCCAGTGTCAGACATGCTGTCACATTGTGATATAGCTTGATTATACTTGGCTCCTAGAAATGGTGCTCAGAACATCATGGTTGCAACATCTAGTACAAATACAAGTTCAGCCCACACAAAACAGATGCATCATCTCCTTTTGTAAGTTCAAATTGGTCAACCAGAAAAAAAAATCTAAAAACAATGTATGTTGGTAGGATTTCTTTTCCTGTTTTTAATTAATTAACTTTATATCCTCTTCTGAGCCCCTCCCTCCCCTCCTCCTAATCCCACACTTCCTCCCTCTACCACTACCCCTCCCCCCATTTCTTAGGTAAGGTCCCATTTACCCATCACAGCTCAACAAGTCACATCAGGACTTAGTACATCCTCTTCCCTTGCAGCCTGGCAAGGCAGCCCCTCCAGGGGGAAGGATAGTGATCAATAAGCAGGGAACAGAGTCCATGTCAGTGACAGCCCCTGCTCCCCTTACTATGGATCCTCCATTAAGCCTGTGCTGCCCATCAGGTACATTGTGTAGGGGGCCTAGGTCCAGTCTATGAATTGTCCTTAAGTGCATAGGTTTGGGATTAGAAGGTGTGAGTCTTAAATCACTCTTCCCACCTGCTTTCTGCTTAGTCTTTAACTCTCTCTTGAAGGTTCTTCAACTGTCAAATGGTATTAATAAAATTTACACTATTTTTTTTCAATGATCAGAAGTTTTTTTTCTTTTTCTTTTTTTTTTTTAAATCAGTTACAGTTTATTCTCTTTGTATCCCAGGTGTAGCCCCCTCTCTTATTCTCTCGCAATCCCACCGTCCCTCCCTCGTCTCCTCCTATGCCCCTCTACAAGTTCACTGATAAGGGAGATCCTCCTCCACTTCCATCTGACCCTAGCCTATCAAGTCTCATCAGGTGATCAATCCTCATTAAGAAACGCAAATGGGATGGACATCGGAAGAGGGAGAAAACAGGGAACAGGACAGGAGCATACCACAGAGGACCTTTGAAAGACCCTCCTAGCAGGGTATCAAAGCAGATGCTGAGACTTATAGCCAAACTTTGGAGAGTGCAGGGAATCTTATGAAAGAAAGGGATGATAGAAAGATCTGGAAGGAACAGGAGCTCCACAAGGAGAGCTACAGAACCAAGAAATCTGGGGCCAGGGGTCTTTTGAGACCAATACTCCAACCAAGGATCATGCATAGAGATAACCTAGAACCCCTGCACAGCTATAGCCTATGGCAGCTTAGTGCCCAAGTGGGTACCCTAGTAAGTGGAACAGGGACTGTCTCTGACATGAATTCATTGGTTGGTTCTTTAATCACCTCCCTCTAATGGGGGAGCAGCCTTACCAGGCCACAATGATCAGAAGTTTAATGACGGTTTCCTGGGTGATCATTTTTATTAGGATTAATATCTTAGTCTTATGTCTAGTATACACTAATTTTCAACAAGTAATAGTGTCTTGCCATTATTATCTTTATTTTTATATTCATTAATTTTAGTGGATAAAATACGGGTTGTCAAATGGACCACATCAACGAGGTAGTGTGTGAGCACACCAATTTTTATATCAATTAATAAAAACACGTCAATTCTTTGTATATAATTGCTACTTTCCTGCATCAGACTTAATGTATGCCTAACTGGAATTCCACACAGTGTAATTATTTATAACCTGAGAAACTTCCAGAACCTATATAATATGACTGTTAGGGCTGAGCTTTGCTTCAGGAATCAGCAGCTTAAACAATGCGGCCACTTGTTTATATATATATATATATATATATATATATATATATATATATATATATACACACACACACACAAAGATGTGGGTGGTGGTAAGGACATTTTCAATAGCTTAGTGGTCCCACTCTTCCTGCATTTTCACTTTTCCTATTTAGTGGAATTGTCCTGTCTTTGTTTGAGAGCATGGGCTCTGAGCATCAATCCTCTCCATAGAAGCACTCTAGAAAACAAAGCAATGAAAGCAAAAATAGGAAAATCTATTTCTCTCTCTCTCTCTCTCTCTCTCTCTCTCTCTCTCTCTCTCATGTGTGTATCTCTCTCTCTGTGTATTGCTCAGTGGAGACCAGAGGTCAGTGGTCAGTGTAGGCTATTTTCTTTTAAGTTTTTCACTGAATCTGGGTCTCACTATCTCTATCAAGTGGCCAGTAAACCGCCATGATGTGCTTTTCTCTACTCTCGTCTGGAGTTACAGACACATACTTCAGTGCCTGGCTTTTACTTAGGCGGTGGGAATGCAAACTCAGGTGCTCGAGTTTGTCCATCCAACAGTCCAGGAAAATGTTCTTCCCAAGGTCCTAACCACTGGGCAGACTTTCTCTTGAATTTAGTTTCCCATAATTGAATTTTTATACAGTCGACATGAATCTCTGGGGAAAAGAGAATAAGATTGCTAAATATTCTCTGGGGTTATTATGTCAGCACACAGTCTACACTGGGCTTCTCCTAGTAAGGAAAAGAAGGAAATTCTTTTTGAATTGTCACAATGAGTGATGGCCGGAAGCTAATGATGAACCCTTTCCTGGAAAGAATCACATTCTTCGTAGCAAGGGTGTCAAGAGACTTTTCTTGGGCATCAAGTAGCATAAAGAAAGCCCCCAAAGGCCAGTTTATTTGATTCTTTTTCTGACCTACAGACAGCGGGAGGCTATACTCAGACTAGGAAGATCCTTTACTTAAGATGAAAAACCCTTTGCTCCATTTTACTTTTCCTACCTGCCTTCCCCCTCCCTCCACATACATGTATTATGACCTCTCTTTATGACTCTCATTCTCAGGCAACTTGCTGGCATACTGCCTAAGTATTAGATGGTGATTTTATGTATTTTAGTTATAGAAAATGATGCTCAGAGCATCAAGGTTTTAACAAGGATTGGCGCAGGTCCCTAGCCTCATCAGAGGAGTGTCTTTGTGTAGTGATTAATGGAGGAACTCACAACTGGTCACAGTTCAGAGGATATGATATGTATGGAGTGCCCATTTGTAAATGAGACATCTGTATCACCCCCAGATCTGTACTCAGGGGCCATCTTTGAATAGAGAAGGTGGAAAGATTGTAAGATCCAGAAAGAAACTGTCTTGAGGATCTGGCAGAACGGCTGTTCTCATGAACTCACACCAGCCATGCTTGTCTTCCTAGCACTCACACAAGATGAAACCAGTAGACATTCTAGCATGTAGCAGACAGGGAGCTACCTGTGCACACCTCTAACTTTTAAGCTAAGGAAGGTTGATGGTTTCTGGAGAAGAGAAAGCCAGTTTACTTTTGAAGTGTGGCCTCTGATATGCTGACTGTGCTCCAGCAGATGGCTGAACACTCTGAGTTTATGGGCAGCGCTGCATGTGTTAAAGAAAAGAGTATGCAAAGGTGGAGCATGGTGTAGGAAGAGGAGATATTGGTGGAGTCAAGGGGAGAAGTGAGAGATTAATGTGGTCAAAATATTTTGCTTTTAAAGAATAAAATAACTGCATTAAAAATGAAATAAAACACTTATTCTCGAAAGGATTTAATTCTGAGGAACCAGCCAGTTCTAATCGAAGTCACATAGCCTCTTCCTTGGACAATAGTCAGTCCCAACCGAGGTCCAACAGCGGAGGGGTCTGGAGTCTCCTGGCAGCCCATCCTAGATGCCCTGATCTATTCTGATTGGGCCGGGTTGATATTTGAAGAAGCTGGGGGTAGAGTTAGTGTCTATCTCTTTGGTGAATCTGGTGCCATGACAGTTGAAAGTTGAGTTGAAAGAATTCCTGGGAAAGCCCCAACCTGAGCACAACGAATCAGCTTCCAGGTTAAGTTGACCAAGAGCTATGCTTATGAATACACGGCCTTGTTGTTCCCAAAGTAAAGTGCAGCCGGTCCTAACCAATCAAATTAAAGATCAATGCATGAGTAAAAGCCAAGCATCAATGAGTCAACAAAGTCCCCAATATCTAGGGAAAGTCACCAAACCCTTAGCCAATTCTGTCCACTCGTCCCCTTATGTCATTCCTGACCAATT
>NW_026594101.1:0-31198 GCF_907164565.1 Psammomys obesus | reverse complement strand
ATATACACACACACACACACACACACACACACACACACACACACACACATATATATATATATATATAATCTATGAGATTTTATCTTTGGTCATCTTGATGTGTATTGTGTTGCAAACAAATCAACACTGCCTGAGAGTTCCAGTCTCCTGAAGCACAAACGTTCTCATAAACAGAGCTTCCCTCAAAGATGCAGACTTACTTTTCTTCAGCATCTAAGAAGGTAGACAACCTTAAACAAACACAAAGGCAAATAAACATTACAGGGCTTATTTCCAAAGCTTTCATGCTAATCTTCAACAAAACAATGGTGGGGTTTGTCAGCATAGAAGGGATGCTACATGAGCAAAGCAAGATAAAATGTTTACTTTTTTTTCTCTACCTGCATTGCCTTTTTTCAGATCACTACTAGGACCACAGTACAAAGAATGTCGGAAACAAAAAATCTGGAGTTAGCAAGCTCCTGGTACCCAGCTTCAAGGAAACAGGAAGTGGTAGAGACCATGCTACCCAGAATTCTAATACCAACCAACAGTAAGCATTACTCCCAACTCAAGTTGTTCAATGCGCTGTGTGCATACATGCCCAGCGAAGTATGCAAGAACATGCTTTTTAAAAAATCTGGAAATCTGGATTTAATGTGAAATTAGTTGAAATCTGATAGATCCTGAGAAATTACTATTGTTATTATCAAGGTAATGAGTGCCAGTATCTTTGTTTCAATATGGTGGCAAGGTGTATGTACCAGTACCAGTGTCAACATACAGATGGGTGCCATTAATGGCTGATATTGGCAATAAATGGTAGGTCTCCACAGCAGTTCACCTTTCTTTGTGCAGTATGGAATCTGCAGACTGTACCTAAACATTTTTAGAATGTGAATGAACCTAATCTCTGCAGTAGTTGTTATGAATAAGGGAAGTACATGCTCAAAAGTCTGAGCCCACAAATTGTGATAATTACCTATCTAGGATAAAAAGTCAGGCCTCTTCAATCTAGCTCATTAGATTACGCAGAAAACTATGATGATTTTTTAACTTCCAACTGAATTTCATATTTTTTAAAAAAGATTATTTTTTTGCATACATAACAAGTACACGTTAGAACTATGATTATTGTTCTAAAAATTTTATAGGGTTTGTTAAAATGTAATGCTAATTGCATTTTTTTTTTGAAATTGTGACATTCTGTCTCTGCAATGGGCATCATCACCTTGAGATAACTAGAGAAAGAGGCTGTGAAAATTACAAGGGAGACTAAAAAGTGAAGACAGGAAAGCTGTAGGACACGTTTAAACACAACATTGAAAAGATCCTTCTCCTTGGAGGCCTGTAGTTGTTACCAGGACTGTGTGATTCCTTCTGCTTCATGGCACTCCATGGCTTCTAACTCTACTTTCCCTCCAGTGGCAGAACATAGTCTAGCTTAAGCAATTCTAGGAAAACTTTTGAGGCTCTAACACTTTAATGTTGAATTTCAGGTGATTATATAACTCATTGAACAATGAATATTAGGACAGGGTGTGACTTTCTGTAGAGTAAAACAATGTGACTCTCCTGGCAACACAGAGATTTGTATACTCATGGGAAATGAGTTGTCTGTGATGAACCAGAGTCTAGTATACAGACAGAACAGAAGGCTAAAGTTGAGAAAATCTGTATCAGGACTTCTTTTGTGATTTAGAGAGGGTACTAAAGAGAGTGGCAAGTCAGTGGAGCCAGACAGGCTCTGCTCATTGACAGGCAGGAAAAGCAGGTGGCCATTCTCACAAATGGCCAGAGTGGTAAGAGCTTATAGGCAGAGATTTAATTCTTTATTTTTAATGAGAAAACCATATTATTTTGGAATTTGGATCAATCAATCAGAGGTCACTCATTTCAAAGGATAATACAGAATATGAAGGTGAGGTATAATGAGATAGTTCAAGGTCCTGAGTTTGATCACTCAGGTCCTGAAAACAGGTGAGCATATTTCTGGAAACCATTGTTATGGGCTTCTATTAACGAGTTGCTAAACATTACTGTAGTGTTTTGAATATTGTACTAAAGCATTATGCTTAATTAACAGTCCTTGGTATCTATGAATAGTGCCTTATTTGAAGATAGTCTTTGCAGATAAAGATATCAAGGTGAGATCATTCTTGACTTTGAATAAGCTCTACATCTAATAAAATTGTGCTTATAAGTGAAGAGAAGTGACGTATAGATATAGAAAGAAAATATGTGAAAATAGAGACAAAATTTGAATTATGCGTCTACAAGCCAATGGGATGGGATGTAACAGGGTCTAGATGGTTATGGGCCATGTATTGTGGCTCAGTGTTTCCAGAAACATTACTGTTTCAACACCTTGATGCTGCATTTCCAGGATCCAGAATGAGCATGAAACACATCCCTCTTGAACTGAGTCAAATTGGTTTGTGGCTTTTGTTGCAGTAACTTGAAAACCCAAATTGTTACCCATACCCTCTAAAGCTCTGGGAATAAAGTACAAATAAAAACTCTTATGATTAGAATACCTCTAGCTAAAATCAGCATCTTTAATAATGCATTAACTAGGGAAATATAAAAAAGTTCAACCTCTTCTACTGTAGAATAATTCCAACATCCATTCAAATTTTCATTTTCTATCAGTTCATTCATTCTTTATTTAGTATAGTTCAACCCTTCAAATATTTATTAAAACAATACTCTCTTCCGGACAGTGTTCTTCTAGGTAGTTGATAATATATGATCAATACAAAGGAAAAGAGAGTTATTCTATCAGCATATACACGTATATATTGGTAACACAGACAAAAGATTTAAAAATTAATTCAATAAATCCATAATTGTAGGTGATAAAAATGTTGGTGACACTTCAGCCTTTCCTTTGCAGTCCCTCTTAGTTCATTTGGTTCTTAATTATAATGATCATTACTTGTTATGCAGAGTAAGGAAGAATACAACATGAAAATGAATCTGTTTGAATGAAATTACACTACTGAAAGAAATCCCTGTTGGATTCCACCTTGATCATGGCTGGTCACATCTACATTTGAGCTTTGAATTTACACTTAGTGGAGAATCAAAGCAGTTCAATTCCCAACACGGCGTTGTGCTGTCGCTTGATACATGATTGAGAATAAATAACCTCAGTGGCAGCCCCAAACTTAGACTACTTAATGTCCTTCCCCCAGCAATGCAAATTGCTGTAGAGAGAGCTGAAAAACTGACTGTGTTTTTATGTAGCTGATGGAGAGGTGCAGCCACTGTGGAGAGGCTTTCCTGTTGGAAAGCTTAGCATCACAAAGGCCAGGGATAAATACAGTGTGCATTTTCAGGGATGCCTGTGAGTGTGCCTGTGAGTGTGCCTGTGTGCCTGTGTGTGTGTGTGTGTGTGTGTGTGTGTGTGATTTTTAAATTATTTTCTTATCATTTGTGATGTAACTAGGCTATTAGTATCACCTGACTTCACGTCTTTTGAGTGTATACTGTGACATTTGGCAATATAACCAACTTTTTACCTCCTGCTTATATATGCAGAACAGAAAAAAGAGAGAGATTTTGTTCTTTAACTCACCTATCTTATTGAGAGCAAAGTTTTTTTTAATATTAAAAAAGGAAATAGCTAGAAGCCTTTATGGGCAAGGGGACAGGAAGGCTTGTTTATTTTGCAAGAAAAATCTGTGATATAAGGACCTCCTGGCTCCAACCATAAGACAGGAATTAGGTGAGTCATTCTAATGCTCAGCTCACTGCAGATAGCTTTGCAGCTAAGGATGGAAAAATCTGGAATGTACAGAGGATGATGTCTTGCCAGAAATTGCAAAGGTAAAACATGCTTGGTTTAACTGCTATCTCATAAAAGTACTCTAATACTGAAAACTGTTTAAAAGCTTGTGGGTCCCATTACAGAGGCAAACAGGAAGAAGGCAGCTTGGGTTCTTGAATGTAATGTTTGCAACTGTCAGCAGAAAAAGACTGGGTTTACTGAGTGTCAAAATCTGTGGAAGATCCATCTTTATCAAAGACAGTGCTAGAGCATGAGAGCAGGGATCCCATAAGGAGCCTTCACAGATTCCTATCAGTGATTTCAGCTAAGAACATCTCCAGACCCGAAATGGATAACTGTCTCAAAAGGAAAACAAAACAAAACATTTTTCTCCTCAGTGAAAATTGGTCTTTTCTTTGTTCTTTTTCCTTTTTCTTTTTCTAGACAGTGTTTCTCTGTGTAGCCTAGGCTGTCCTGGAACTCATACAGTAGACCAGGCTGGCCTTATAATTTACACAGATCTGCCTGCCTACGCCTCCAAAGTGCTGGCATTAAATGCCTGCGCCACCACCCGGCTCGTGATGATGGTTCCTTATGCCATAACAACTGTAATTCTTGGTCTACATAAAATATATTTATCCCACTATACTACACCATGTAAAAGTCTGGAATACAGAAAGAAGTAAAATTGAAGATAATTTAAAAAAACAAAGGATAGTTCACAGAGAAATATTTCCCTAGGTTTTAAAAACTTATAAAATAAAGGCTTATACCTATAATAATGAGATATTTAATTTTAATATACTTAAAGAAAAATTTTGGTCTATACTTTTGAAATAATTTTTCAGGTTTAGTTTGCTTTATGATTGTGAGTTCAGCACCTGCATTTTGAGAGGTGGGTCTTGTTAATATGCCTTAAATTAGTCTCTTAAGCTTTAAAATACAAAATTTATTTAACACCCTAAAAGTTATTTCTGGTTCTAAGAAAGAGTCTGATAATATGTGTACAACGTTGCTTGCTGTGTATAATAAGTAATAATTATCTTTTCTTCATGTATTTGCTTTGTTTGTGCCATGGATTTATCTTTATCAATTTTTGGTTAGTTATAGACTTTGGTACACATGTTTAAACCCATCCAGGGTTGACAAAATGTTAGTGAAAGTAACACCATTGTGAAACAATAACTCTCTCAACAGTAGTTAAAGCTGTCGATTTGTCAGAACCAGTCATATAAAGGATTTCCTAATTAACGTTAATTGCATCTGATCCATGGGCTACAAACAACTACTCCACATTTATATTGCGGATCAAAGATTATTTATTTGCTTTATTTTCTTTTTATATTTAGGCAAATTGTTACCCAAGTGAAGAATTTTGTTAATTTGTCTACTCTCATTTCCATACCATATTATGTGTTCTTAGCCACATCTGAGCTAGCATCAAGTTTTATGTATAGTAGGGAATGTAATTTATTGAGGGAAATTTAAATACTTCATTAATTCCACATATTTGGCGACTGACACTGCATCATTAAGGTCTTCATCTGTAGCAATAGTGTTGCCTAAAATACAATGTTACTTCTTCCTGTTATACAAGGAAAAACTCCAGGAGCACTTCCTAGTTGGGTCGGGAACTGTCCTCAGTGCTGAAAATGTATCATTTCCCCCAAACACACACTGATTGCTTTATGAAGCTCAGTATATAGGAAAAAAGACAGACTTAGTAAATGATAATAGAAGAAGTAGGTAATTGGAGGTCTCATCATATACTAGGTCTTCTAATAAGTATGTATCATATATTGTGTATGTGTGTTTCCATGTATTCATCTGAGAGTGTGTTTGTGTGTACATGTGGTAGGTACAAATGTGGTAGGTACAAGCACTTGCGTGTGTGTGTGTGTGTGTGTGTGTGTGTGTTCATGTGTAGGCCAGTGGTTGATGTCAGGTGTCCTTTCCTATTACTGTCTATATTATTTTTTGATACAGGCTCTTTCCCTGAGGCCAGAGCTCACTGACTGGATAAACTTGCTGCTCACAAAACTTTGGGTATCTGCTTTCATTCGCTCTGCTCCCCAATGCCCAACGAGTGCCACCATGCCCAGCCTTTTATATGGGTGCTGGGAATCTGACTTTCCACAGCAAGAACTTTTGTGATTGGGCCATGTTCTCAGCTTCACAAGAAACTTCTGATAATCATTTTGTACTGTCAAATAGTTTCTATTGTCATGGATATAGATCACTAATACATAGTGCGATCCACACATGCATATAAAAGTATGTCACTGTACATGTGTGTATGAATACAAAGGATTGGTGATAGAAACATATCTGTTTAATACATTATAAAAAGGTAGGAAGTATCTTTCAGCAGAGTGACTCTCGGTTAGATCAAGAACATTGTCCAGTGTTAGCCCACTGAGATGACAATGTCACCTACTCAAGAACAGATTGAATGTATCTGAAGACACATGGACTCATCATAACGAAAGGTGTTGCTTATTCAGTAGAGACAGTATGGAGCTGTAGGCACTGGCAAAATCCATTGATGAAAGGCCTTTGGAATCTTAATAAGAGTTTTGGATTTTGCTATAAATAATATGAAATACCTTAAAGAATTTTAAAATGAAGTTTTGCATTCTCATTTATTTTAATTTTACTTTTTGAAGTGTTAGGGATTAAAGCTCAAGCTTTGTGAATAGGAGATTGGCATGAGTCCAGTGAGTTATAAATAATATGTTCTAATTTACATATTCAAAATACTTTGAATTATTGTGACATAATTATCTGTTTGACAATATCCCTTATACATTATAGTATTCAGAAAAATTTCTTCTCATCAATTTCTTTTCTTTCTGGTGAAATGAAAGGGTATGAATGCAACCATAAACTTAAAAGCATTCCCTAAGCTTATATTGTATTCGCTTAACCATCTTTGAAAAAAAATGTATTCTGTTTTGTTTTGAAGGATTTACAGATATGAATTTACACAATTATCTTCCTCTTTCATGCCAAGCAGATTTTGTTTTCATGTCTCAAGACACTGTGACAAGTGTTCCTAATTCCAAAAGGAATTTATGTCTTTACTCATGAAAATCACGTGGAAACCTATTTTCTGCTTGTTCAGTGAAACCATCCTCTTCCTCTTTAGATACCATGGGTATTTAAGATTTCCACCTGCCTTCCTGAATGATAGTGACTCAGAAGAAGAGACACTGACATGGTTTATGGTGGTGCTTTCTGTGAAAAGATTTGAAGAAAAAGTAGAAAATAAAAACAACAGCAACAAACAAACACAAGAAGAAAGTATAGCAAGACAGTCAATTAGACTGCAACCAGTGTGGGGGGAAGGATCATGAGGAGAGGAAACTGAAATGGGAGGACAACTAGAGCAGGCAGCAAGGATTTTCCTCTCAAGAGTTGAGAATTCAGGCTACAGAACCTTTGACAATTGACACTAGAAACCTTAATGTCATGAACAAAAAGAGAAGTTTACTGACTTCTTTAGTTTCCTATAAAGTGCAAAGGATTGAAAAACTGGTTAAAAAATTTTGAGGGAATCATGATAAAACTGGTCAGAATATTTGCAAATGTTAAAAGAGACATGAAGCAGAACTTGCTCATAAAAGGGACAGCTTCAAGCAATGTCTCTTTAATTGTGATAGTTTGTCTGCTTTAGATATTCAGGTTTCATTCTGTGTTCTTCAAAGGTGAATTTTATATCCACTTTGGGCATGTAAAATCTCCTCATTTGTTTAATGTGTTCTTATCTCTTTGAATCATATAAGCTCTGATTCAATTAGGTAGATGGTGACTCCAGAGTTTCCTTTAGATTTATGGAAACCTATTTATCATTTTAAAAACAAATCAGATAAGGAAAAGTCTGCTCAATGAAACACAGTCATTTATCATTTTAAAGGGAGGGAAACTTGCTTGCTGTTTTATTACTGCTGTTAATCCAAATTATCTTACAGGTGTTTTAAAGATCTGTCTAGATCTGATAAGTCCTTTCTATTTGGAATAAATTGGTTCTATCCTCCCACAGAGGATAACTGTGCCATATGCCCTGACTGCACACAGAGATCAGCAGACATCGGGGGTCTGGCCATGAAATACAATGGGCTGCTGAGTTTAGATGAAGGAGTGTCTCCAGCAAGATCTCTTTCTAACAAGCAGATGATTATTAGTTATTATTTTAGACTGCTAGGCTAATCATAAAGGAGGCTATTAGCAGGTAATGGATTAAATGAGGTGACTCACAGTCATATAATTTTTTTTAATGTGAAAGAAGAAAAATAGCCTATGGTAGATCAACTGTTGTCAAATCTTAATACAGCACAGAAGATGCCCTTGGAAAGGTCTGGAGGCTGCAACCTTTCTTTTGATTATCTCTGAAAGGCTTGGGATTGCTTTCCTCTTAATTGGAAGCATACTCTTTGATTTGAAAATACAGAGATGAAAAGTTTTGGCTGCTGAAGAACTACCACTTCACAAAGAGAAATGACTTGTGTGAAATCTTACAAGTAACTCTGCAGGAAAACCCATCTCTTCTTAAGCAAGATCTCAGATTCTGTTTGTTGGTGTCCTCTTTCATTTTTCACTGTGTCAGACTAAACTTCATGTTGTTATTTGTAGACTTGCAATGCCAATATGAAAGTGACTGTGTTATAGGGGAAGAACAATAGCAGGTGCTCCAAAGGAGATGTATAAGCTATTAAAGATGCCTGAACTCCTAGTTTCATCTTCATCTGAAATAACATCTGTGAAGTCTCAACAACATAATGGTTCAAATACGAGCTGAATGAGGAGGACAACAACAGTCAAAATGCACCAGGGAAAACCCATGAGGCCTCCACCCTACACAAAGAACCCTAGACACAACTGAGTAAAGCTGGGAGCAGGAGAGTAGTGGAAAGAGCAGACCAACAGTTTGTCCAGAGCCAATGCCAGCCCCTACAACATATATACAAGAAATAGCACATGGACTCAAGAGGTTATATATGGTTATATATAGATTATATAAGGCTTTATATGGAATATATATATTTTATATATATATATACACACACACACACACACACAAATACATGTAGTAACAACTGATGAAAAAAGAGGCTATGCATTTGAAAAAGAGCTGGGAGATTCTGGAGGAAAGAAAGGAAAGAGAGAAATGTAATTAAAATATAATCTCAAAATAGCAAAAAGAAAAATGGAAAAACAAAAATTGAGGCACTGTGTCACTACGTATTTCAAGCTAGTGTCAAATTTATGATCCTCTTGCCTCGCCCTTTGATTACAGTGGTTTCTGAGATGTACCATTATGCTGGACTCCTGCTAAATATTCTAAAAGAATGATAATTTGTGGGGACAAACAAACAAAACATTTTACTGTCATTTGCGGGAAAATAGATGCAAGTGAACTTAATGCTATTAAGAAAATTAAGTCAGCTTCAGAAAGATAAATATCATGTTTTATGTCATTTTTGGCTCCTAGATCTTATACACATATAAAAATATTCACCAAGAACATGAAAATGGGAATGAAACTGTTTTGAGAGAAATGGAGACTTGAGAGAAGGTTGTGGGGAATATGGCCTAAATATATTATCTCCTCATATAGAGAGGGGCATGTAAAAACCCCATGTAATAAAAGAAAATCTTCTTAACAAATCTGAAATAAATACCACATAGGAAACCAATGACAACTGACTGCAAGTGCTTTGAATATTTAAAAATCACCTCCACGTTTATTCTGCAGGGCTCCAAATGGCTCTACAAGTAACCTATTCTTTTAAATCAATTCTGTTCCCTATTTATTTTAACATTTATTTCTAGATATCAGTGTTACAGTTGCACCTTCTGGATGTAACTGCATCATTGAAGACCCTGTGGCTAACTTGTTTTGGCCAGTTAATGGAAGATGTGAGTGAGAACAATACTACATCACTCAAAAGTTATTTAAGGAAACGGGAACTATAAAATCTGGAGGGACTGTGCTCAGTCCATGGCATGTGCTCTGTGTTTATCCCCAAAGCTCATTATTGGATGGACACCCCCTGACTGTGAGCAATTTTGCTCCTTGAGGCTTGCTGATACTGGCTACGGTTAGGCCATTGATTTGAACATAATCTGTGTGTGGCATCTTTATTTGATTGCCATGATTCATTTAAAAGAAAATGTTTTTGATCCTTGCTAACTGTCTTTCATGGAGATGTGTGTGTGTGTGTGTGTGTGTGTGTTCGTGTGTGTGTGTGTGTGTGTGTGTGTGTGTGTGTGTTGGGGTGGGGGGTAGTGGGCAGCCTAGAAAGGAAAACATTTTCAGTACTGCTCTTGAGTTTATGGCTGGAAGGGAGACCAGCTAAAGCACATTAGTCCTTTTGCTATTCAGAAGTCTGACTGCTTTAGCTAAGGGGCCTAGATTCATGATCCATTTTCTGTGTCCTGTCCGGAATCTATTTGATGCAATATGCTCCATGTCTCCTTTCATTAACTGAGACCTATGTGATGTCTGTTGAGAAAAGCAGTGGCTGATGTTATGAAATACTTACAGTGGCATGACAAAGATCCACTATAAAGCCCTTTTACTTTGCTCCATTGTATATTTTACTATTATGTTTTATGCCTGCAGCCTGGCTATATTGAAAGGAAATATTTCAGTTGAGCCCTGCTGTTTTTTTTTTAAGTTGCTTTTGAAAAGCAACATAACAATGAGTTCAATCTATGGCAAACTGACATTAACAAATGTGGGACAAATGACTGCACTGAGGCACGTGACAATGATACAGACATTTCACTCCGCACCCAGCACACGCAGAGAGATGTGATCCAGTCTAAAGGTAGGTGAGATTTAGCTTAATTTGTGTGCCACAGATAAATCATATTTGATGTTTGTGAATTATGTCCTGCAGTGAAGTGTGAGGTCCCTTGCTTCGGAGGGCCTTCTGGAGGTTAGGGTCCTACAAGAGAGCGGTGACGCCATGCACTTAAGAAGGAAGAGAGTTGTTATTGGAGAAAAAAGTATTTAGAATTTAGATTAAAAAAAAAATCTAATGCCACAATACCAACAAACCTGTTACACTGTAATTCCTTGAACACTCCGAAGTTCACTGTTGCATTGCTGCTTCAAACTGATGTGAGAGACAGTGTGAGAAAAAAAAAAAAAAACACATAGTTTTTGGGATCTCAACAATGTGAAACAGTGAAAGCAAATACACTCAGAACCTGGCGAACCATTTGAAAGATGTTGTGGAGATGAAAACAGAGCTCAAGAAAGGAAACCCTTTAGCTAATGAAACCCCGAGTGGTACTACTCTCTGTCATCATTTTTTAATTTCTAAACGAGGCAGTAAGTACCATAAACAAAGTATGAAATCACCATCCTTACAGCACTGCAGACAGAGAAAACAAATACAAAAGGAGCTCTGTACGTTAAATCTATGTTAGCAATAAGGGTTGTCCCAAAACAATGAAGAAAACCGTTACTTATATAGTAGGCATCAATACTTAATAGTTAAAATATATTTCAAAACCACATAATTAACAATATTGCATTGAATCTGCCTTGTTTTTCTTTGTCCTTAGTGAGTAGACACACAGGTGTTAAAATCTGAATATGAAATGTCCTACAGAAGCTCAGTTGTTGAATTCTTCATTCCCTAGTAGCGGTGATATTTCTGCAGCCTTTGGACATTCTAGGAGGTTATCCTTGTTGGAAGGACATTACTCGGCTGTGACTGAGCCTGGTCCCTTGTCTAGGTATTTTGCTGTGCCTCCTGTTCAGTGAGAACAGTTTTCCTTCTTTCACATGTTCCTACCTTCCTACCTTTCTGTCTCACTAGTGCCAAGGACTGTGGGTGGAAACCTGAAATTGTGAGCTAAAAGATCATTTCTCCTGTTAGCTGTCCTGTCAGGCAGTTTCTCACGGGGCAAATGTAACTAATTCAGGTGCCAAAAAGTCTTTCTAAATGCCAGAATCTTTTAAAGGAGAACCTAAATCATCTTTATCTCGGGAAACAGTGCTAAGTTCCTCTGATACTGTAATTAATGATGTAACAACAGAGGTTTCCCAACTGCTCAGCAGCTGCTTGCAAATTATTCAACATCCTCTTGGGGAAGGGTGGCTTAATCTCTTCTTACTGTTTGAAATAAAGATCACTGTATTTAAACATGTGGGTCCAATATTAGTGAAACCATATACAAAACTTTAACCATCATTTGAAGGGGTTAAAGTTATTGGGGTCTGCTTTAGCATTATGTCTTTAGAAAGCAGTCATCCCCAAGTCTACATTATTTATAAAACTACTCCATGAATGAAGATTTAAAAACCGTTAGTTGTCTTGTTTCTATGGAAACCGCAGTAATTGACACTGATTACTGAACTCAGGGAGAGTAGAATCAGAAGGTACCATTATGACGAATGTACCTCTATATACTATAAAGCTGAATTAGCTGCCAGAGATAACCATTTTACTTTAGGTTCATTATCTGTGTAAAGTAACTTTCTGTACATAAGGCCCAGTTTATGTGCAATATGGCACTAAAAAGCTCCTTTCCTTCTTCCTAGATAATGCATCTATTAAGGTATGATATGTGTGTCTGTTTGTATGAGTCAGATTAGTGCCATGCTGAGGGTTTTTAAAATTTTCAGATATCAGTAATGCTCTACAATTTTCCAGAGCCCAGGCAGGCACCATCAGCTTGGCTTAATCTTCTAGGTACGCTTCTGAAACTTGTTACTTTAGGCTAACTACTAAATGGGACACTCTCTTGAGTTCTGCAACTAGCAGCAGTAAGCTAAAATGGGAAGTGGTCTCATTTATGCTGCTTGTATGCCAGTGGGTAGAGGTAAAAACTGATATCTCTAGAAAAAAGGCATCTGGTCATTTTGTCTGAGGTGAATTGTACTTACATTAAGACAGTCTGTATTAATAATTGAGGTTGGGTTTCTTAACAGAGGAAAGATATCAAAGGAGCAAAAGTAATGATTTTAAAAAGAGGATACTGGCTTCCAAACCTAATATGGAAGCCCAGGATCCACACTGGCTTCTTCGAGTTGCCCTCTACCACATACACATGATGGATATGTGTATGTCTCCTGTCCAATATAAAACAATATAAAACATGATAAAATAAATCAACACATTTTAAAACCTTGCTTTACAACAGTATCATTAATAATGTTGATTTCTTCTAATTTAATATCTTACATAGCACACATGGGATATGGACAGAATCATACATTTGAAAAAAAAAACGTACTCAAACTTCAAGTACTTTTAGAGTTTCATGACATCAAATTGCACTTCAGATGGCAGCCTGATGAAACCCATATCTCAAAATCCGTTGACAGTGTTATACTTACCCACGAGGAGACTTGTTCGTGAACCCCTACAATTGACTGTAAATCTACCCTCATTGTAATTATAAACATTTCAGCAAGTCATCAAGACGTTTGTAACTGATAGGTAACCGTATGCTGTGTAGTTTTAAAAGCGTGACCTATGAAGATCTAGGGCAACGTGACTCCCCCCTTCCTTTCTTGGTAGGGATCCAAAGCCCAAATCTATTCATCTGAGAACCAGTACTTTGTTTTGTATGGTGTAGAATTTATTATGACTAAAACTGAAATCTCCTCAACAAAAGCAAACGTGCAGCATGCAAACTACAGCACTCAGCATCCTTTCTCCTGACACAAGCTAATAGTTTCTTTCAAAGGCTAGTTCACCTTACCAGTGATGGAACACACAATCACTGAGTTGACTGAGTCTTGGCCAGTTAGTATGTTTTGTTCTATACTGCATGGGAAATCAGAAATGTGCATAAAATAACTCATGCTGCATACAGAAGAACGATGATTCTCTTGACAGCTCAGAGCTTATAGAAGTGCTCAACCAATAATTAGACTAACTTGAAGTCTTCATCACTGGAGAGAACCCATGCCTGACACTGGCAAGATGGCTGCAATCTGGAAGCTGGATGACTCAGAGACCTACGTTAAAACTAAACATGACTGAAAAAAGTAATGAAATCATTCCTAATAACATTCTGCTACACCCATAGCATCTGTGCCTAGCCCAATTGTCACCAGAGAGGCTTTCTCCAGCAGCTTATGGGAGTAGTTACAGAGACCCACAGCCAGGCACTAGGCAGAGCTTGAAGAACTCCATAGAATGTGGGAAGAAAGGATTGTAGCAGTCAGAAGGCTTGAGGACACTAGGAGAATAAGGCCCACAGAATCAACTTAGCACCATTCATAAGAGCTCTCAGAGACGGAAGTGGCAGCAACGAAGGCTGCATGGATCTACTCCATACCCTCTGCATCCTTGCTGTGGTTCTTTAGCTTGGGGTTTCTATTGGACTCTTAACAATGGGAATGGACGGGGTCTCTGACTCTTTTACTTGCTTGTGGGACCTATTCCTACTGGATTTGTTGTTCATAAAAATGAGTGTTGGGCTATATAATGTTTATTATTCTAAATGATTGTGGCTGTGTTATTTAACCCACTGTCATAAAAAGACACAGACACCTGTTAGATTTTATAATTGTCTTACTTACCTTGGGCTGGGCAGATATTTCAACTACTCTGTCTCAATAACTTCACCGTCTACCTCTCAGCCCCCACCGAATGCCATCCTCCTTAACCATCCTTGTCTGAGCTACTTTTCATCCTAATCTTATGAGTACTTGCTTATAATTGGTGTTTTTTTTTTTTTTCCATCCGTGTCATCCTTGGAGTACTTCTCACTGGCCCATGTGGTTACTTCTCCACTTTAGTCCATTGTGGTGTCCTCCTTCCTTATCTCTTCTCCTCTATCTCTCTTCTTCCTGTGTTCCTCCTCTTCCCAAAGCTCAAAAACCTTAACCATGCCTACCCCATTCTGCCTTGCCCAGGTTTTAGGCCTTTTAATCAACCAGGTATAATGTCTTAGGCAGGTTTACACAACAAGGATAGGTGTATGGGGGAAGTAACCAGAACTTGAGGGCTAGTAATTAGCATCAAAATAGAAGCATCAGACCAACCCCCAGCATGGGTTTCCACATCCAGCCTTGATATGAGGGTGTATGTAGAACTTATTGATTCTGTTATGTGGAATTCAGTTGGTATCACTGGGAGGCTTGCTCTTTTCTGAAGCGAAACAGAGCAGGGGGGAGGGGACATGGAGAGGATTGCAAGGAGGGAAGGGAGTAGAGGCTGCTGTTGGGAGTATTGAATAACAGAAGAATAAAAAAAAGAGTAAGAAGTAATAGATACAGTCATTGCTATACTGGAGCCAATGACTGGGAAACTACCACTTAATTTTGCTGTGATATTAAAGAGGAACATTTATTGTTGCCTAAAATCGAATAACATGTTCCTTTCATTTCTCACTACAAATCTGAGTGAAGTATTACTGTTTGTATTTACTCCATCAAAAACATGTTGTAACAGATCAAGAAATCTAATCATCTTTAACTAGAACTCACTAACAAAGTTTGAAAAACAGAAGAAAAACAGTGGCTTTTTTTTGTATATTTTTAGGAAAAGTGTATTTATTGCTGTTATTTAAACTGTATATTAAGTGTTATAGCTTATGAGGCATAACTGTAAATGTTTAAATTTGAACATTATTAATAGAAGTTGTATGAGCAACTGACAAAATTGACATGAACCAATGATATTTGGTGTCCTCAAGAATTGTTAAGACTGTAAACATTTTCATAGGCCAAACATATTTGAGTCTCAGAACTATACATGAGTAATGTGTTCTGTAAGTTAGTCAAATATAGCACTTATTTCATTGAGTTTTACATGCTTGGACGACAGATTGCTCATTTACTTCAGTGATTTGAATTCTGGAAATTTCCAATCTGAAATATATATGTCTGTTCAATTCTCTAAATGTAATTAATAGTTTATGTACCAATTGTATACCAATTAATGCTTCCTAAGCTGCCTTCAGTAAGGTCTTCTCACTTGTATAACTGTTTTCATCTGCCCATTTGCTTTGTCAAAACAGTTCTATGTGACTGTACAAAACATTGGTCTCAAGATTACTGCTTTTGGCTGGGTGTGGTGTCCCATGCCTTCAGTCTTAGCCAGACGCAAGTGGATTTCTGAGTTTGAGATCAGAGTGGTCTACAGAACAAGTTTCAGGACAGCCATGTCTACACAGAGAAACCCTTTCTAAAAAAAATTATTGCTTTTGGAAGAGCAATCATCATTTGCTACTTGGACTGAATATCCTGTCTTCTCTAGAGCTTAGAGATATCATACATCTGTTGTGAAAAAATTCATATTAAGATAAATTCAACTGACTAATGTATATTGTGCAAAAAAATATACAAGGAAACAAAATATCTCAGTTCATAAAAAATAAAGATAAAATCCAAACAAGTGACCAAGAGGACAATCAACATTATTAATGTGAATGCTTCAGCCATCGAAATCATCTAAAAATGGATCATCCAATCTAAGAAATCTTTTTTAAATTTTATTTTTTAATTCTTTATTAATTACACTTTATTCACTTTGTATTCCCCCTGTGGTTCCCTCATTCCTCTGGCCCCAATCCCTCCCTTCCTTCACCCTCTGCATGCATGCCCCTCCAAGTCCATTGATAGGGGAGGTCTTCTTTTCCTTTCTTCTGATCCTAGTCAATTAGGTCTCATCAGGACTGGCTGCATTGTCTTCTTCTGTGGCCCAGTAAAGCTGCTTCCCCCTCAGCGGGAGATAATTAAAGAGCAGGTCAATCAGTTCATGTCAGAGGCAGTCCCTGTTCCTATTACAATGGAACCCACTTGGACACTGAACTGCCATGGGCTACATCTATGCAGGGGCCTTAGGTTATCTCCATGCATAGTCCTTGGTTGGAGTATCAGTCTCAGGAAAGACCCCTGTACTCAGATTTTTTGGTTCCATTGCTCTCCTTGTGGAGGTCCTGTCCTCTCCAGATCTTACTGTTTCCCACTTCTTTCCTAAGATTCCCTGCACTCTGCCCAAATGTTCTCATAAGTCTCAGCGTCTGCATTGATAGTCTGCAGGGCAGAGCCTTTCAGAGGTCCTCTGTGTCAGGCTCCTGACTTGTTCTCTCTTTTCTCCTTCTTCTGATGTTTATCCTCTTTGCCTTTCTGGATAAGAATTGAGCATTTTAGCAAGAGTCCTCCCTCTTGATTAGTTTCTTTAGGTGTACAGATTTTAGTAGGTTTATCCCATATTATATGTCTATATGAGTGAGTATATACCGTGTGCATCTTTCTGCTTCTGGGATAGCTTACTCAGGATGATCTCTTCAGATCCCACCATTTACCCGCAAATTTCATGATTTCCTTGTTTTTTTATTGCTGAGTAATATTCCATTGTGTAGATATACCACAATCTGTGCATTCACCTGATTTATGACAAAGATGCCAAAACCATTCAATGGAAAAAAGACAGCATCTTCAACAAATGGTGCTGGTCTAACTGGATGTCTACATGTAGAAAAATGAAAATAGATCCATACTTATCACTGCACAAAACTAAAGTCCAAGTGGATCAACGACCTCAACATAAAACCAAACACACTAAACCACTTAGAAGAAAAAGTGGGGAACAGGCTTGAACTCATTGGCACAGGAGACAACTTCCTGAACAGAACACCAACACCACAGGCTCTAAGAGCAACAATCAATAAATGGGACCTCACTAAACTGAAAAGCTTTTGTAAAGCAAAAGACACTGTCATCAGAACAAAACAACAGCCTACAGATTGGTAAAGCATCTTCACCAACCCTATATCTGACAGAGGACTAATATCCAGTATATATAAAGAAATCTTAATAGGAGCTAGTAGACCTCTCTCTGGATGCCTTGACTCAGTCCATTCACTTCATATTTAAAAGAAAACAAGTCTTAATATGAGATTTATCCATTTTACATATTTATTAATTCCTTGAATTTAGCTTTTCCTTATGAAGCACAACGAAAGAAAATCCCCAGGTAAACATGTGCATTTCCCGTCTTCCCATGAAGGTACTAAGAGAGTTATAATTTTCTTTCCTCTCTTCTTTTTGTCTGCTATGTTTGTTGACATTACATGAGTTGTATCTATTAAATCAGATTCTTAATGAATCTAATGATCAATTAAATTACTATTTGACTGTTTAAGGTAAGAGTATCTTTGCCTTTTTGTTCTTTTTTCTGATTTCATTTAAGATCAGTGAAAGAGAGTGAGAGCATTGTTTTCTTTTGGGTAAGCCTCTCCAGTAGCAATTTATAAAACAAATTATCAATAAATAATCAAGGGTAATAGAATGTAAGTAATAGATATATACCAAAACACAAAATTTTACAAATAAGCAAGCTTATCTTGATTTATTGATTTATTGTGGGTCAATAAAGTTGAGAGGAAGTTAGCACCGCACTAATATCTGTTTTTCATTTTAATTACAATCAATAATTATTATTTTATATATAGAAGCTATTCCACATTATTGAAATTTAGAGAGAATAGAGAGAAATTTTAACATTCATATTAAATAAATTGTGGAAAATTTCTCTTTTATATTAAATAAGCTGTGAACATAAGCTGTTTCTTAAACCATAATAGAGCCACAGTACATGGCTGGAGTTTAAATAAGAACAGAGAAAGCATGCTGGTCACTGCATATGGATGACCAGGGTTCTGCTTTGCAATCATGAGAATTATTTTACATGAGACTTTGAGCAAAACTATCTGTTTCTTATTGAAAAAGCATTAAATCCTGTAAGCTCAGTGCTGATCACGGTTGCAGGCAGGCACACACTGAGGATCCTCCAATCATCAAGCAACATTTATTTAAAAAAAAAAAAGTGCTCAGAGTTCTCTTTATTGTGTTACACCCTGCTGGGCAGGCCCACATTCACATAAGAATGCCTTTTAAAAAGTCTTAGCATAGACAACTGTGCTTGAGTTCAGTGAGTGAACAATAATTAAAACCTAAAAATAAGAGTTTTGAAGGAAGACATGGCCATTTTTATGGAGACAGGCCTCATGGGACGAGAGTAAACCTAGAGTTACAGATAAAGAATTCAGATGGGATCATGCAGAAACTAGTTCTGGGAGTTTATTAGGTTTCCTTATGTATTCTATGAGAGGAAGCAGAATGGGAACAATATATTGCACGTTTTTCATATTATTTGTAGATTAATATATTAAACAAAATTACCATTAGGATGACAAATTTGAGTTCATCAACAAACTCCGCTGTTTCGTTTTTAATGAAAATTGCTCATTGTCTGGGAGGAATGCATAGGGACAGTGAGTTGTAAATTTAATTGAGTATTTGAATCAGACTTATGCTACTTATAGGGTCAGTAACACACAGGATTTGGCCAGCATCTTTGATCTAAGATATTTTTTTATGTGAACTCATCCTTAGAATGTTAGTTATCTCATAGTTTATTGTCTTGATAATTTCTTGCTTGAGAATATGATTTATTATTACCATGCATAAAACCACTCTTCAGATGGAAAAAAAATCAAAATGAAGCCCTCAATGGGATCTTGGTTGAACAAAGCATTATTTTCAAGATTTGATTTTGTCATTGCTTTTCGTTTTCTATAAAGCCTGCTTGATACAAAAGGTCACGGTATCAGCAAAACGTAGACAGACTTTTTTTGCTGAATGACATGAACCTGTCAGAATGCTGAGCTTTGATGTTCCATTAAGTGGTCGATGTAGAATCCTGACTTTTGTCTAAATGCTACTCAACCAGATAAGGTCAATACCTGTTAGTTCATTGGTGGAATAATTAATCAATCAATACAGGATGCTTGGAGTCAGGGAGAATTATTGCTAGGCTTGTATCTCTGGCTTTGGTCACAGGAATTATTTAAAAACATCCTTGCAACATTAACCCCCTCTGTGCAGGATTTATTGTAACATGTATACGGAGGAAGGGGAGAAAAAAGAATGGCAGCGAGCAGCACTCCTCGTAACCTCAAACTCCCCAGAAGGAAAAGCTTCTAACAAGCCGAGAGCATCATCATTAGTTCTTCCTTTCACATCACCGCACTCTGCTTGTAGAATAATTGCATGCAATTTTTCTATTTTACAGTTGGACCACATGACTCCCTGTCCTTTCGCACAGCGTCTCACCCTCCTCCAGACTGCCAGGCTGCAGGCTGGAACTGCTCACCTTTAAGCAGCTCAGCCAGAGGCTTTTACCGTGGCTGCTTGTGATATTTCCTAAGAGCTGGAAAAAAAAATAATCCATCTAGTCCACAGAAAAATTCTCTCTCTCTCTCTCTCTCTCTCTCTCCTCACTATTTCCTATGCAACCCTAACTTTTCCTTCTTAGAAATGCAGAAGGAATTCTTTGAACTTTCAAGGGTGTATGTATGTTGTAATTTCTTTAATGTGTGTCTTTGGAATAGTTCATACCTACTGAGAAAAAAAAATGACACTGGCTGCCTCTAATTAGTTCTTCGACCTGATTCTCTGCTATAAAAACATCTTTTTTGCATATTTTCATTATTATTATTATTATTATTAATATGTGTGTATGAGAACACACATGCCATGGTGTATTTCTGTGCATTTGTGCGAATGTGAAGAGAGAGAGGGGGAGAGAGGAGGGAGAGAGATTAGAGGATGACTTTAAGGAGTCAGTTCTTTCTGTCCATTTTTACATGTTCCTAAGGTTTGAATTTAGGCAATTAAGTGTCTGGGGCAAGCATTTGACACTGAGAAATCTTACTGACCCTTTCTTCCTGTTTTCATAAACTGTTTCTTTTTTTTTTTCTTTTTTGTTATAGTAGTTTTGATGCTTTCAACCACTTCAGAATATAGTTACTGGATACGGAGTGAAACGAAGGCATAGTGATCATCTTTGCTGTAAAGACACTTGGACACTTAGCCAGCCCCCTGGAGCATTCTGGTGCACTATGCAAATTATTTCCCATCATTTCTGCTCTCTTACTCTGTTTAATTTTTCTACACCTCTCTCAAAAAAGGTGTAACAGAAGCATTATTATGGCAATGTACCTATTAGAAAAACTGTATGCCATTTGGCTTATTTCTCGCTAATGTCACTTATTTAGCAAATAACCCAAAAACAGAATTCTGGAGCCTCAGAGGCCTATCTTGAAATAACTGGAAAATTCTACTTGGATGATCACATAAATAATATTCAAGACATGCTGTGGTGTGTGGAGTTCTATGGTATGTGGAGTTCTTTTTTTCTGAGTTTGAAAATCATGCCATTTATTTATAAAAAATACAGGGAAAGTTTAAAACAAGTAATAAAAGTGGAGCTGAAATGTTAAAGTGTTACTGAACACTCTAAGCCACCATATTCAGCTGAGCTTTCCTGGGCTGAGCATTGCACACTTGCTCCTGCAGTCTGGTTTTTGACACACTTCCTAAATCATTGAATCAATAGCAATCACAAGAGAGTCAAGAGTCCTTCCTTTAACTGGGAGTTGTGATAGAAACTGGAATTGGAGTCTTAGAATCTCCCCAGTGTATTAGATACTTAATCCTCATTCAGAAGGGCAAACAAGATAGACATCTGAAGTGGGAGAAGACCGGGAACAGGACAGGAACCTACCACAGGGGCCTCTGAAAGACTCTGCCCAGCAGGGTATTGAAGCAGATGCTGAGACCCATAGCCAAACTTTGAGCAGAGTGCAGGTAATCTTATGAAAGAAGGGGGAGATATATAGAAAGACCTGGAGGGGACAGGAGCTCTGTAAGGAGATCAACAGAGCCAAAAAAAAAAAAAAAACCCTGGACTCAGGGGGGCCTGTGGAGACCAATACTCCAACCAAGGACCATGTATGGAGAGGACCTAAACTTTCTGCTCAGATGTAGCCCATAAACAGTTCAGTTTCCATGGAGGCCCCCTAATAAGGGGAGCAGTACTTGGCTCTTTGATCACTTCCTCCTGGTGGTGCAGCCTTGCCAGGCCACAGAGGAAGAAGATACAGGCAGTCATGATGAGACCTGGTAGGCTAGGGTCAGATAGTAGTGGAGAAGGACTTCCCCTTTTAGTGGACTAGGAGTGGGACATAGGAGAAGAGGGAAGGAGGGTGAGACTTGGAGGTGATGAGGGAGGGGCCTATAGCAGGGATACAAAGTGAATAAATTGTAATTAATAAAAAATAAATAAAAATAAAAAAAATCTCCCCAGTGGGCAATAGAGCTGAGACTTCAGGACATTTCTAACACATAGTTATGGCAAAGCTCTTATAGTTTTCTGAACAAAGCTCAATCCAACATGGTTGTTGTGTGATGAGATGGGCGCTGATTCCTTCCAGGAAGGAAGATTGACCCCGAATTCCCTTGTCCATACTTGCACAATACTTTCCAACGAGCTAGTGTACAGCATTATCTTAATTAGCCACTCAGATCTGGTACTCCATGGAAGTGCATAATCTGAGCATGCTTCTGATTGTGTCCCCTATTTACTGATGCTAAATCAGTATCTACTTTTTTTTTTTTTTTAATTCCTAGTTAGAAGTGGAGGTAGAGGGTCCAAACTATCTCATACTATCAACTGCAAATTGATGTCTAACTTTATGTAGTATTCTTCATACATACTGTCTTAATTTTCTACTTTGGTGACAAAGGCCATGACCAAAGCAACTTACACAATGTTAGTGACCTATGCTTTCAGGGGAATAGAGTCTATGTCAGCTGAGCAGAGGCATGGTGGTGGCAGGAACAGCTGAGATCTCACATTTTGGTTCATAAGCAGAAGACAGAGAGCACACTAGAAATGTAATAAATTGGGGCTGGAGAGGTGGCTCGGAGGTTAAGAGCACTGGCTGTTCTTCCAGAGGTCCTGAGATCAATTCCCAGAAACCACATGGTGGCTCACAACCATCTATAGTGAGATCTGGTGCCCCCTTCTGGCGTACAGGCACACATGCAGGCAGAATGCTGCACCAATAATAAAAAACTAAATATTAAAAAAAAAAAGAAATATAATGAATTCTTTGAAATCTTAAGCCTGCCTCTGGTGACACACTTCCTCCAACAAAGGTGTGTATTTCGTATCCCTTGCCAAACACTTTTCCAACTGGGGACCAAGTGAATATTAAACAAAATATTTAATAAAAACCCACTGTATTGAGAGTTTGTTTGGCAACTTTTGAAGTATCCACACATTTAACAGCCACAATAAAAAGTAAACATTCTCTAAGGTTATTCTAGGGATTCCAATGTTCATGAGGTCCTGGAAAACTAATATACCATGACAGAGAATCTTAGAGCTAAGGGAAGGGTCCTCCGGATCTCAGAGTACGGAGAGTTCCTTTGTTGTCATAACTCTAAATTGTTTTGAATTATTACTGTATATAAAGCATACAGCATGAAAATACTCTTTGAAAGGTTTGTATCTTAATTTACTCTTGACAGTTATTGTTAAATAAAAAATTAAACACCAAAGAAATACTATTAGTGTATACATCAAGTTAATTACTTCCTTTTTAAAAAGAAAAGAACCCTCATAATATAAATATACTTACATACAGATGAATATATCTGGCATGTGAAGAAGGTAATTTTGATTAATTTCTGAAACCTGTTTCATAGTTTTTAAAAACCAACAGATGTAGTCCATGGCAGTTCAGTATCCAAGTGGGTTCCATTGTAATAGGAACAGGGACTGCCTCTGACATGAACTGATTGGCCTGCTCTTTAATTACCTCCCCCTGAGGGGGAAGCAGCTTTACCAGGCCACAGAAGAAGACAATGCAGCCACTCCTGATGAGGCCTAATAGACTAGGATCAGAAGGAAGGAAAAGAAAACATCCCCTATCAGTGGACTTGGGAAAGGGCATGCATGCAGAGGGTGAAGGAAGGGAGGGATTGGGACAGGAGGAGGGAGAGAACCACAGGTGGGATTCAAAGTGAATAAAGTGTAATTAATAAATAATTTAAAAAAACAAGATGGACTTTTACTCTTTGCAATTTGGCTTCACATCTGTACATAAATCCCCTCTTTTGAGAGAATGCTAAAAGATCCAATATAGGTCATCCAAAGGCTGAGTAATATTAAATTTTAGTCATAGTATTGGTCCACTGTCAACAAAGATGATATTGAAAAGAAAAAAATAATATTTTCCTTGGCCGATCATTCTCCAAACATTGCCAAGATGTAGAGTCTTCAGGGGTCAAGTATGCAAGTTTCTGCTGGTCCATCTCTGCCCTTCCTACCTCTCCTCCATGAATCTTAACACACTCGTTTTCTGCCATCACATTATTGTCATTGCTATCTTCTTGTTTAGATTTACTTGGCCTGTTTTATCTGCTGGTTCTAACCTATAAAGACTTATTGAGGCACCACCTTGACAATGAACTTGAAAAAGTGAGATGAAATATCTTAAGCTTTTGTAATGTCCTGTAGATAATGTCACACTTTTAAGATATTACAAGTTTTGTGTGGTATCGTTTACATTCTTTAAATCTCACCATTTATAACTGTATAAGTTGGTGGTCCTTTTGTAAATTACAGGACTGCGTCAGTACCGCCACAACCCAGTATACAGTGCTCCCGACACCCCCCCATCACATTTTCTATCAGTTTCTTCTTATTAGTCATTGATTTATTGGTATGTGCTTTTACAGATTTGAATTTCTTCCTGTATTTCATGTGCATGAAGGCATATAATAAAAGGCATTTGTATCGGTTTTTATAGGAATATTTTTTGCTATTTGTTCACACTGTAGCCATGCATATGTAGTTTGTTCTTTGCAGTAGATATATTCAATTATTTGAGCATATAACACTTGCTTTTTTCCCCATTTGCCAACTGATGGGTGTGTGTTTCCACTTTGAGGCCAGCTATTATGAATAATGTTACAAAAACATTTTTTTGGGGGTAAATATATGCTCTTTTTATTCTTGAGTAAAATGTCTGGGTTCTGGGTAAATCTCTGTGTCACTTTTGAAGAAACTATCAAACTCTTTTGCAATGTGGCAGTAACATTTCATATGTATGCAAAAATAATACAAGAGGGTGAACGCCTGTATCCTAGAAAGCATTGTATTAGTAATCCTTTTTTTTATAATCAGTAAATGTGAAACAATGCCTTCTAGCACTTCTCCAACCACCAGTGGGGATTAATTTTACATTTATATCACCCATTTTAGGTTGAAATTTGTTTATCTTTTGACCATTTTTTTTTTGAGTTGAATTTCTTCTTATTGTGGATGAATGGCAGCAGAGTATGTATACACTGACAAAAAACACTGACAAAAAAACTGAATGATAAATAAAGAATGTTACCATATTTGGGAAAAGGGCTTTCTTTAGAGATCATTTGTAGTCAAAGGAACCTAGATAAATGATGCTTAGATACTTCTCAAAGACTTAGTCACAAACTCTATTGTATGGTTTTGACAAAGAAGCAACAGGTGTTCTTATCAGTGTATCACACATTATAGCCAGCAACGTCAACTATGAGGAGTGGTACCTTATTTCCAGGATTATCCAAGGAGACTTATGCAATGAGAACGGAAGCCAGATGAGTCCTGAAAATTGAGCTCATGCCCTCTACAAGAACAAGTGCTTTTAACTACCGAGTTGCTCTCCAGTCCTTAAATTTTTATTTTAATAGCAGATAAAGCCCAACAATTAATTTATGTCATCGTCATTAACCCTTTACTGTTAAGAGATGGAGCTGTATGAAGTGTCATTATGTTGCAGCTACCTGTAGTGACATTTTATCTCTACATGCTTTCTGTCCTTTACAAACATTTCTCTCACCGAACACTACACACAGTTAGCAGACTCTCAGACAAGGACTTGTAATATTAGCATGCTGTATTCATGCAGGTTACATCAATTACTGGAGAAATGCAATTTTTCCAAGTGGTTTTATATTTTATCTCCGTTTTCAGGTGAACTATAATTAATTTGGAAATGTGTGTTCTTCTTCTTAACATTTGTATTTGTCAAGGAAACATGGATTTAATCAGAAGGTATGCTGTTATTAATGCCTACTGAACATAATTATGAGATGAAAGCACACAGCAGCTGCAAGCGTCTGATAATTTGTATTTGGGAATGAAAGTCCTTGAAGGTAAATGCGAATATTTAGGCAGGTTTGTTTCATACAATCAATTTATAAAGACATTCTTATGTTCAAATAAAAATTTATAGTGAATGAATCGTGTGAAACAAAAAAAAAAGAATCATTACAGGGTGTCTAAAAGATCAGTGTCTTAGGGTGTGTGATTTTTTATAGCTAGAACGTCATTGTTTCAAAAATTCCTAAGTAATACTAAGACATTTCAGAAATGCAACTATATTTTATATGCTTTTATTTAGAACAAGAAGGAAGAAAAACCCAAGGGCATCATTAGAAATGGGGTAAAGGAATAAAAACATGTCTAAACATGTAAAATTATATGCTAAAATTGTGGAAGTCCTGCGAAGAGCTGCTGTCACGTTTAAAGGTAAGGAAGTATGTCTCATTAGACCAGAAACCATGCGAGTTCAGCACATTGGGCAATATGAACGCTGCTGTTATTAGGGGCCAAACCATATCCTCTGTGCTGCTCTAGGCTATCCTGGAGAGCTTCCATTTTGATCAGAATGACGGTTTTAAACCCACGAGAAACTTGAACTGGTAGCTAAGTAGCCGGTAGCTGGAGCACGCCCTCCACTCTTGACTTTTGGCTCTCACCCCTGTTTTGCTAACTCCTTGAGCTGTCTGAAAGCCTGAGAAAGCCTGAACATATGGCACACGCTGTGATGCTACAGAAGGCTGTTGGAAAGATGTTCCCAGGACATTTATCTATTTTACCTAGATAAAGGATCTATGATGCTATTCCAAATGATAGATACCACCCTTCATCCTATACTTTTCTTTTTCATGAAGGAAACATTTTCTTTTTATAAGAAGGACTTTTGAGTATAAAAAAATTACCATTTCACTCTATAATAAAATGCTGGCATGAAAAATAGCATTACATGGTCTGACTGATACATTTCAGACAATAAAAAGTTTCTTAAACCTATATATTAAATTATGTATGATTGTATGTATGTAATAATATATAATTGCATAAAATAAAATTATATAAAATTATATTGTATTTTTTTATTTTTTTTATTAATTACACTCTATTCACTTTGAATCCCCCCTGTGGTTCCCTCCCTCCTCCTGTCCCAATCCCTCCCTTCCTCCATCTTCAGCATGCATGCCCCTCCCCAAGTCCACTGATAGGGGAGGTCTTCTTTTCCTTCCTTCTGATCCTAGTCAATTAGGTCTTATCAGGAGTGCTACATTGTCTTCCTCTGTGGCCTGGTAATGCTGCTTTCCCCTCAGGGGGAGGTAATTAAAGAGCAGGCCAATCAGTTCATGTCAGAGACAGTCCCTTTTTCCATTACCATGGAACCCACTTGGACACTGAGCTGCCATGGGCTACATCTGTGCAGGGGTTTTAGGTTATCTCCATGCATGGTCATTAGTTGGAGTATCAGTCTCAGGAAAGACCCCTGTACTCAGATTTTTTGGTTCTGTTGCTCTCCTTGTGGAGTTCCTGTCCTCTCCAGATCTTACTATTTCCCATTTCTTACATAAGATTCCCTGCACTCTGCCCAAAGGTTGCCCATAAGTCTTAGCATCTGCATTGATAGTCTGCAGGGCAGAACCTTTTAGAGGTCCTCTGTGTCAGGCTCCTGACTTGTTTCCTCTTTTCTCCTTCTTCTGATGTCCATTATTTAAAACTATGTTTTTATAAATTCTATTTAGTAAAACTTAAAAACATAATATTTTAATTACTTGAGAATTTCATACATGCATTTAGGTCAGATTTATTCCCCTTCTGTGAGATTTAGTCTTACACCTCTATTTCCCTATCACATAGTTGAGAACTGAGAGCAGGAGATCTACATTCTGATGGCAAGCATGCAAGTGCTTGCTACGGGAGGCATGACTCCATCACTCTACGAAAAGAGCTAGAACAAGCCCGTGTCCTGGGGAGGAAAAAGGGCAGTGCAGGAGTGCAGAGAACTTTTGTTGAAAATATTCTACTTTTCAGAAGAAATCCCTTTGCTTTATTTCAGCTTGAAGATTTGTCAGTTACAGTTGTGTTAAGAATGTGTTGATCCCAAGAATCTCTCCCTCTAAAACTCAGGTCAGGTTCATGTTTACCACAGGAAGAGAAAGAGCTTTCACAAGAAAACATCTGTGCCTGTGCTTTCATGCTTGGCATCTGACCTGAGCTGTGTGACAGACTGGTCCCCAAATGAAAGATACAGTCTAAAGGTGAAAATCTCTTGATGTTCTCAGCCTTTATGGTCAAGTTGCTTTGATATGTTTCATAGCTACACATTGAAAAGTTTTGTACATATTTTACTATCTTATCCAGCCTGAGTTTTCCATCAACTTAAGTGATGTCATTTAAAATGAAATGATATATGAAAACAATACAGGGTCTTGGTTTCTATATGTATTCATATATGCAAATATATTATATACTGAGAGATACAACCTTTTTCATCGTCTTCCTTGAGGCCAAACACACTCAAATTTCGTGTTTTCATACCAGTCATTCACTCATAATAGTAAATACACCAAAATAATTTATCTAGTATTTTGTAAAATATAAGAAAAGTGAAAACCATGTAGAATATAAAATAATGGTCACATTTCCATAGTAAAGAAACATTGGAAACAAGTAGTAGCAAACTGTCAGATACAAATTTGAAACATAATTATATGTAAATATACTAAACAATAAAAATCTAAAGATAGATTAGCATATTAAAAATGGAAGCCATATCACGTGAGTCTGAAGAAGCCACATATAAGGTTGAAAATTAAATAAAAACCTGAATCAGATTTGAACATAGAGTAAAATTTTTAGAGATAAAGAAGCTTAATTTAGAATGGGAGAACTCTCTACTTATGAGAAGTATGTAACAAATCTAGATTTATACACACACACCAAACTCAGAAACATGAGGAAAAGTAAGGAGAAGGAACATAAGATTCTGTAAATTACAAGAAAAATCAATAAGAATCTAGAAGTTTTGAAAACTACTGTACATCAAATAAACAACTGGATATTTTTAGACCCCCACCCCAGGGGAGGAGCAGTCTGTTAGGCCACAGAGGAGGACTTTGCAGCCAGCCCTGAAGATACCTGATAAAATAGGGTCAGATGAAAGGGGAGGAGGTCCTCCCCTATCAGGGGACTTGGAAAGGGGCAGGGAGGAGACCAGGGAGGGAGTGTGGGGTTGGGGAGGGAATGAGGGAGCGGGATACAGCTGGGACACAGAGTTAACAAAATGTAACTAAAAAGAAAAATAAAATAAAAATAAAAAAATTAAAAAAAAAAAAAAAAAAGAAATATTTTTTTCAGAATCCCTAAGTGGATAAAAGAAAAAAAAAAAAAGGATACTTACTGGTAATGACTGAACAATTTCCACCTGAATTTGGGAACATGAAAATGGTGTCCCTTTTCACCAATAGCATTCAAAAAATGTGCTGATATTTATAAGGGAAATGCAAATCAAAACTAGAATCTGACACCACCTTACATCCAATAAAATGACTACTACGGAGAGAAAAGGAGAAAGGAGATAAAAAAAAAAAGAAAGCCTTGGTGAGGTGACAGAGATTTGGAGACACTGTAACTCACACAGTTAGTTGGTAAGAATTAAAACAATGCCTCTGTGTTAAATAAAGAATGTCTGTATAATTCAGCAATTCTCCTCTTGGATATTTATGTAATGAAATTGAAAGCAGGACCTCAAAGAGAAATTTATACCGTAGTAGTCCTGTAGCCTTATTTACAAATGTCCAATATTTTAAGTTGTGATGAAACTTATATTTTGGAACTCTCTTAGAGAATTTCTTTATTTTACTTACATTTTTATATTTATATATTCATTACACTTTAATCGTTTTGTATCCCTGATGTATCCCCTCCCTCACTCCCTCCCAATCCTACCTACCCTCCCTCATCTCCTCCCATACCCCTCTCCAAGTCCACTGATAGGGGAGGTCCTCCTCCCCTTCCATATGACTCTAGCCTATCATGTCTCATCAGGACTGGTTGCATTGTCATCAAGACTGGCCTGGAAAGGCTGCTCCAATCTCAGGGGGAGGTGATCAAAGAGCCAGCCACTGAGTTCACATCAGAGACAGTCCTTGTTCCCCTAACTAAGGAACCCACTTGGATACTGAACTGCCATGGCCTACATCTGAGCAGGGGTTCTAAGTGATATCCATGAATGGTCCTTGGTTGGAGTATCAGTCTCAGAGAAGACCCCTGTGACCAGATTTTTTGGTTCTGTTGCTCTTCTTGTGGAGCTCCTGTCCTCTTCAGGTCTTACTGTCTTCCCCTACTTTCCTAAGATTTGCTGCACTCTGCCCAAAGTTTGGTTATGAGTCTCAGCATTTGCTTTGATACACTGCTGGGTAGAGTCTTTCAGAGGCCCTCTGTGATAGGCTCCTGTCCTGTTTCCTGTTTTCTCCTTCTTCCAATGTCCATCGACTTTGACTTTCTGAGTTCCCTCTAGATCTCCTGGGTATCTGTCTTCTTTGTTTATGGTAAAAAGTTATTCTAATATTATTATAATTCCATATGCAGTCATAAAAGTACAGCACAGTATACCCTAGAGCTGAATTTTCAGAGAGTAAATTAGCTGCTCCAATAATTAATCTTTTGACTAAACAAATTCAGTTTTTATATAGATATAGAAACATTTATTTGTTAGTATAGGATAATTTTGAGACACTTATAAAAGAATTGAAGGAATGAGAACATTCCATTCATCATGATTCTCCTGGGCTGCAACTTAGGAAAGATCACTGGAGAGATAGATGGGTTACTGGTCCTGGCTGGCCAGAGCTCTGGCTTTGCTTCCTGGTAATTTATTGAATAAGCATCTTTAAGAATAACTTTACGAATAACTTTCAACTAAGCATCATTGCCCTAGAAAGGGGTACAGCAGCTGTCTCTGACATGAACTCAGTGGCTGGCTTTTTGATCACCTCTCCTGGGGGTTCAGTCTTGCCAGGCCACAGAGGAAGATGATGCAGCTAGTCCTGATGAGACCTGATAGGCTAGGGTCAGAGGGAAGGGAAGGAGGACCTCCCCTATTAGTGGACTAGGGAAAGTGCACAGGAGGAGAGGAGGAAGGGGTGTTGGGACTGGGAGGAGACAAGGGAGGGGACTCTAGAGGAGATACAAAGTGAATAAATTGTAATAAATAAATAAATAAAATAAAAAATAACTTTCAACCCCCTAGGAGAGAGCCAGTACTTGATACTATTAATGATACTCTGTTTTCTTTGTAGACCAGAGACTAGCATAACTTTTCTTAGAGGCTTCAACCAGCAGCTGATGGAAACAGATGCAGAGACCCACAGCCAAACAACAGGCAGAGCTTAGGGAGTCTTGTGAAAGGGTGTGTGGCTTAGGGAGTCTTGTGAAAGGGTGTGTGTGTGTGTGTGTGTGTGTGTGTGTGTGTGTGTGTGTG
>NW_026594100.1:0-9435 GCF_907164565.1 Psammomys obesus | reverse complement strand
ATATATGTATGTAGATATGCATATATGTGTGTATATATATTTACACATACTTGTGAAAAAATATATATATAATTCTGCCAGAATAGGGCACCAGATCTCATTATAGACAGTTATAAGTCACCATGTCGTTGCTGGGGATTGAACTCAGGACCTCTGGAAGAGCAGTCAGCAAAAGCACTCTTAACATCTGAGCCATTCCTCCAGCACATAGCTTATGGGGACATTCAAGATCCAAATTCTAGCATTAGGAAAGACAAAGGAAACTACAAGATAAAGAGAACACAGTGAGGTTTGCCAGCATGAGAGGAACCCAGACCCCTCACACATTGCTGGTGGGAAAGCGAAATGAGCCCAGACTGAGGCTCCACACAAAGACAACCAAGGCGTTAACTTAGGACAGGGCAAGGGCAATGGGACAGACACCCTTTCATTCCACACTGACACTACCTTAGCGTTAGAGTACCACACAGCTCTCAAGTTACTTAAAAGTATTTTAACTACGGTTTGTTTCCCTGTACTGAGTATTAAACCTAGGGCCCTGCGCATGCTAGGCAGGCTCTCTACTGGACTTTAATCAAACACCTCACATGACTGGCAGGCCGTGCATAGTTTAAACCACCCTAGAATTGTCAGGCCCACCTTCAATCTTCTTCTACCAGCAGTGCAACCTTGGACAAGTCACCTCCTGTCAAAGACTCGGTTTGTTTTATTAATAGTGGGGGAGGGAGTAATCAGTTAAGGACTTGACCAGGCACTTCACCAAAACAGATACACAGATGGCCCAAAGGCATCTGCAGTCATTTCTCTCCAGGAAATGAAAATTAAAACCAAACAAGGCACTGTCCTTACCTAACAAAATCAGTTGAATAAAAAATAAAAAAAATAAAAAAAAGGCAATCCGGGAGTGCTGGGAGGAGCACAGAACTGTGGCTCAGTTTGTCTAGTGTGCATGAGACTCTAGGTCAATAGCCAACACTCCAAACAATGAAGTGATGTGTGGATGATGAGCACGGGAGTCCTCAGTCCCTGCAGGTAGAAATGAAACTTGTGTCACCCACACGGGGAGACTGGTGATCTCTACTAAATCTAGACTTTACACAGATACACAGGGACCCTGCCCTTAGATGCATCACCACAGGGAACAGGAAGTTACAGGTATCAAAGGAGAGGTCGAAGACAGCCTCAAATTGGAAAGTTTGCAATTTCCTAGTAATGGTAGAATGGGTAAGTCAGTCGAAGCATTTAATCTATGAAAAAAATCACCAACACTTATAAAAGGGAATAATCTATAGCTACCCAAAGCAACATGGAGGACACTAAAAAACGTTGAGCAAAAAGAAGCCAGGCCAGGCACACTCAAATAGAATACTAACTGTGTGAGTCTTGCTTTGTAATGAAAAGAAACTCAAAGTCGTTCTTGCATACATAGCTTGTTCAAGGCCATCACAGACTACATGAGACTCTGTTGAGAGGAAGAGGTGGTAGTGGGCTGTAGAGATGGTTCAACCGTGAAGAACACTTGCTGCTCTTCCAGAGGACCTGGGTTTGATTCCCAGCACCAAATGGCAGCTCACTACTGTCTGATACCACAGTTCTGAGAGTTCTGATGCCCTCTTCTGGCCTCTATGGGCATGTAACCCTTGTTGGTTCATAGACACTTCAAACATTCATACACACAAAATAAAAACAAATCTTTTTTTTCAAGTACTTCATACATATCTGCTATATTCACTTTCCTGATGTTCATTATGCAACAAAGTAAATAAGTAAATATTTTGTAAATAAATGGTGGAATTAGGGGTATAAGTGCTAAGGATTGAACCCTGATCCTCTCATCTACTGGGCAACCTCTCTAACCACTGAGCCACATCCCTTTCCGCAGGTCCAACACTTTTTCAAGTCTTTTTCAGCTAGAATGACATCTTTCTACCAAATAGTAAGTTAAGTGCTTCCCATATAAATTTTCAAAGGTTCCCTCTATCACCTTCTGTGATAGATGTTATACTGAGGAAACTGAGGCACAGGCACCAATTTACCAAAGTCATGTTTCCACGGAGGACTGGGTAGCCTCAAGTCCAGCCTGTCTGAGGTCAGAGGCCATGATTTAAACTGTGCTTTCCCACCTCCACTGAGATCCTAGTGAACCAGTCTGCGGGAACCAGGAAGGTGTGTCTTCTAGGCTGTCTACCTTTGGCACCTTCAAGCTTTCCTTGATTCTGAGGAGCTGTGTTTCTCATTGTGTATAACAGACTATGTAATGTCCTCTGAAGTGTATCCAGCACTTACTGTGGTTCTTATGTTTTTCTCCCAGCAGTAGTAAATGGTAGGCAGTTGAGAGGGTTTTTGTTGTTGTTGTTAGGTTTGTTTTAAGGATAGATTTAACTCTGTAGCCTAAGATGGCCTGAAACAACCCAGCCTAAATGTGAACTCTCATGGTGCTCCTCCTATTTCAGCCTCCCAGGTGATAGAATTACAGGTATATGCCACCAAGCCTGGCTGATGTTATTCCTAAAAAAGCTCTGATATATAACTTGAGAACCATCATGAATCCTAGGCCAGGCTGGTTTGCACAGTGAGCTCCTTGACAGGCAATAGTGAAACTCTTATTTCATCCCCTCCTTAGAAAAGGCTAAATAAATAAATAAAATAAAATAAAAAATTTATCTGTACTTGTCAAATGGACCAGTATTCTCTTAACATGAGAAATATTCCCTATTCATTCCCTTAAAGAGGCTCTCTGGATACATGGTTTCAAGAGAGAATAAAAAACTGTCACTTTTACCCATAAAAATCCATGGCCAATCAACGGTTCGACTTTTAAAAAGGTGTCTGCCACGCTCTTGGGTTGGGAGTAGAATATTAAGAACTTGTGAAGTAAGGCTGGAACACTAATGTCCTGGAAACCGGACGGGTAAATGTTAATTAAGTCAGTAGACCAGAAATTTAAAATTTTCAAAGAGCATTACTTTTGCTAGAACAGCCCTGAATGTGTCTGTAGAAACGTGAGCACTAGCTGCTGGGAGAAGTGGGGCAGGCACACACACACACACACACAGACACACAGACACACATCCCATGATGATTATAAAACTATTTAAAAGTTTTGTTAATAACGAGCAAGGAATAATTAATCAAAAATGATTACAAAGGAATTTATTTGGCCAACACATGAGTCTAGAAATGAGTCTAAGGAGTTCATGGGAATGTCACCGGGTCCTTTAAAGCAGGAGTCCAAAGTCACACACTTCTGGTACCCCTCTCTGACAACGTGTGGAATGAGGGAGGGTCTCCTCTGCCACTGAAGCCTGTGACTCTGGCGCCTGGGGCTGGAGTGACAAGGTTCCCACTTAGTACAGAAACCTGACTCCTTTGTTATCTGCTCGCAGACATGGAACGCTGCTGCTGAGAACAGTCACTGAAGGAGTGTTTGTCAGCATGTACAGTGAATAAAACTGTGCTCCCTGCGGTAGCAGCTTCATTTCTAATCTCGTTTGGCACCAACCGTCCTTTGAGAAGTTACAGTGCAGTGTTTGGAGACGTTATCTTTCAGAACAGAAAGAAGAGAGTCTTAATTATCAGCTACACAATGAAGTAGTTCATACTCCCAAATCTTAGAGACCCAGTACATGAAATCTCCCTTTAAGTTGGGAGAAAGGAAGGGCATTTCCTATCGTTCATCATCATAATAAAGCTGATTATTTCAAAATTATAATGTTCATAATTCCAGTGTGTATGTTTAACTTAAAGCTGTTGATCATTAAGTTTAAATTTTAATGGAACAGGCTGCCATGGGATAACGGTAAGGAATACAGTATTCATGTAGCGCTGGCTGCCCTCAAGCCATTAAGAAAGGAAGGATGAAACACGAAATAGAATACATGGGGTCATCTGGCCCTCTAAGGTGTGACTGCAAGACCAAGTAACACAGAAAACTAGTGAGCATTTCAAACAAAAATGGTAAGGGGACTTTACAGAGTACCTTGGCTTTGTTTTAACAGACAGAAAGCATCAGTTAGAACGTACGTGTCCTTGAGACCATTCCCAACTAGGTTTTGGCTCCACAACAGCTCTTTACACTTGGTTAGTATTTCTTTCCCAGTCCCTTACGACTTTTGCTTGTTCACCATCATGTGTGTGTGGGGGGGGGGGGGGAGTCTACTTAGAATAAGAACTGTTTTCAAGTCAGAATTTCAGGTAATCTAAATACGTTATGTTTGTGCTTTCAAAAAATATAGTCACATGTCTGACTGCAGTGCCTGCTGCTGGAGCTTGCTTTGCCCCAGCGGGTCAGATTGGGAGTCCATGAAGGTGCAGTAAGACGGAGAGATGAACGCCAAGCACCGCACATCGCAACAGCTCAACACAGACTTCAGGACATCCTTTGGGTCATCGCTCTCTTTAACTGTTAGGGCGCTGCTGTGGTCTGTCCAAGCTGCTCTCCAAACCTGCGAGGCAACAGTTAATGTCTCATCCCGGGCAGTCTAGGCACAACGCTGAACAGCTTCCGGGCACACGTGGAGTCTGCTCACAGAAAGTAAGGTAGTCACTTTCTGAAGAACAAGTCTGTTAGTGTCAGTAACTGTCTCAGGTCTGAATCTCAAGAGCTAGAAATGCTGAGTTACGCATCTTGGAAACAGTCCGCTCGATAGATAGCCGCATCTGCTTTGGGTCCAGCGTGCTCCAGCTCTGTTCGGGATTTGGGAGAAGTACTGTGTTGAGCCAATTTCACCGCGAGGAAGAAAGGTCTTCCTCTCTGTATGTACTGCAACTTTTAAAGATTCGGTCCTTGGTGACAGCAACTGGTGCCCAGGGCATCTTGGCTCCCTCTGATCTCCATCCCGGGAACCCTTATTAGCCTGGAAACTGAATACCCAGACACGTTAAAAAATAGAGCTTTCGAAGTGAATGAAAATGAAGAGCGACGTCCAGAAGCTGGAAGATTTTAAGTCCTGGTCTGAACACTTTCTCATCCCTGTGTGGTCGCAGTCCAGCAGATGGCTTCTTCTCGCCCTCTGGTGGTGTCAGCAGCAGCTGGAGGGAAGGGGCACACAGACACCAGCACACCAGGAGGGGGCGGTCGGTACCCCTCGGTGAAGCGATGGCCCAAACCACCATACTGGTCACTCGTGAATCCCGACTGAGCCGCAGTCCCGGATTCATAGGTGTGGGGCATAGAAAGGGGTCAAGTAGGAGGGCCCAAGGAAAGGAGGGAAGGGACTCCCGCTGGTGGCGGTCGTCAGCGGGAAGGAGGTGGCGGGGAAGAGGACGTTGGTCGAAGGATAGGTGGGGAAAGTCTGGAAGGGCAGAGCGCCAGGAACCGGTGGGCCAGGACTGCTCCCGGTGCCACTGCCGCAGGGCCCCGCCACCGCGCCGGGTGTCCCAGGCTGCGGCGCACCGCCTCCCGCCTGCACCGCGCCGTCGGCCCCGGGGTTCTGCTTCTTCCACTTGGTCCTGCGGTTCTGGAACCAGATTTTAACCTGCGTCTCCGTGAGGCTGAGCGACAAGGCCAGGTTCAGACGTTCGCACACCGACAGGTAGCGCGTGGCTCGGAACTTGTTCTCCAGGGCCACCAGCTGCTCGTAGGTGAAGGCGGTGCGCGCGCGCCGAGGTTTGGCGCAGCTGGGCTCCGCTCGCCGGCGCCGGGGCCGCGGGGAGCCGGGAGAGTCCGGGGACGCCGGGAGGCCGTCAGCGCCGCTCTCCTCTGCTCCCGCCGCCCCAGCCCGGGCCTCCGGAAAGCCCGCATGGACCCCCTGCCAGTGCTCCGGCCGCTCCCGCCGCTGCGCCTGCCCGGCCTCCTCTGCTTCCTCCTCCTCTTCCGCCTCGGAACCTTCCAGGGGGGACGGGGGTGCAGTCCCTCGGCCCGGGGCGTCTAAGAGAGAAAGGGGGTGGTGACTAGAAGCCCGTAACATCTCTACCCAGCCGCATCCCCAAACCTTCTGGTTCTCAGCTTTGCCCTTGATCCAACTCCCAGTTCCTCCCCACTCCCCACTTTGCTCTCTTCCTTCCCTAGTCCGCACACCCTAGAGGGCGGATTCAGGAACACCACATCCTCTTTAGAAATCTGCCGTTAACTAGGCACCCAGGACGTACATGTTGGTTAGCACCCATTTCAAGAAAGTATAGCGACTTTATCAAGGAAAGAGAGGAGTCCGCTGTGCATTACGATATGGGAATGTCAAGTACGTTTATTATTGAATCTCCCCAGTCCACAGAAGCCTATTTTAGTGTGCAACTCCTAGCAATTAAAAAAGAAGTTATTAAGCTCCCCTCCCCCACCCCAAAAAAGAGTATTTCCCCCTTTCCCATCTTCTCTCTCCGGCCGTGTTAATAGAGTTTCAGATTTGTCCGGGGCCTGATCGATAGATGTCATCTATTAAAGGTAAGTTTTAATCGAACAATATTAGGATCAGACAGGGAAAGGGGGTTTGAAGTCAGTACCTGCAAGCTGTGGGCAGGAGATATGCAGGCGCCAGTAATAGAATATCGATCAAGGAGTTAGGGGGAGGGGAACGCGGCCCCACAGAGAGACCATCCGGACAATTAATCCAGGCCCGCGGCCGGGACCCAAGCCAGGCCACCAGAGGCTTCCGGGGCCCCAGACAATCACTGCCAACGGAGGAGCAGGACACCGGGCTGCATCCAACCTCCCGCACGACCTAAGCACCTAGACCTTCGGTGCCTCCCCTAAGTAATCCCGTGCCCACGTCCCACTCGGCGTGAATCCTGTCTTAAGTCCTTCCAGCCAAAAACTTTTCCGAATCCTTCTTCCAATGTCCACCAGCTTCAGGGATAAGGTGAAAGAGTCTAGAAGAGAGAGCACCAAAAGCTTCCTGTCTGCCCACCCCGAGTCCCCTGTTGGGGTCCGGGAAAGGTGATGATGGTCTGGGCCCTGCGAGCGTTTCCGATTGATTGAAAATAAGCACCTAATCTAGGGAAAGCTCTGGCCTCGGTTGTCCCGTGCATAAAACGGGAGTGGAGTTAATGACACTATATGCTTGGAAGGCGTTTTCATAACCCTTATCCCAGCTCCTCGCCCAGCTTCTGGCACGTGGAGAGCGTAATACACTTCCGTTAGCTCAGTGAGCCTGAACTGTGCTTTCTTAGGGAGCCAGCCAGAGCTGTGGAGCTCATCCACCGAGCAGGTGTTCAGGAAAGAGGCACGCACCTGCCCTGGAGTCTATCTCAGCCACGTCCCTGCTTCTACCCTTCTCCGAGGAGGATGGCTTCACTTCGCACCTGAGCGGGCGCGCCTTCTCTCGTTCCCAGGCCACAAACAGCCTTTCACCAGACCTTGGTTGCTCCACACATTCACACGGATACCATCTCGGCTGAAACCGCCTCGCGTTCTTACCAGGTGTCTCCTGCGAGCCGATAGGATCCCCCGGGCTGGCGTCCTCCCCTGCTTCTACCTCCTCTAAACTTTTCTTGGCTTCCAGGGCAGCGAGACGCACCGGCGGGAGCGCAGCTCGCGTGAATTTCTGCGGATCCAAGATGTCCAGGACCGAAAAGGAGATCTTGTGGTGAGAAGGGGCCGCCTTGGCCCCGCCGTCCTGCCATGCCAGCATGCCCTCCTCCCGCGGGCCAGAGGCCAGCCGCGCGGAGTCCGGGATGGGCGCGCTCGGCCTTATCTTCCGGAGTGGTTCAGCCACAGCTCTCCAGCTGCGAACTGGATTTTCCCCGCCGAGTGAAGCTGGAGAGGGGGGCAAGGAGGCGGGGCGGGAGGAGAGCAGCGGGGGGCTGCTTGAGGATTGGCACTTGCGCTGGCCAGACCCCTGCCACGTGCAGGGCGCGCTTGCAGCCGCCTTGGGACTATCCTGCGCAGAGCGGGGACAGCTGGCCTGGACCAGAGGGACCCTCGAGTGCCGATGCGCTGTCCTGGTTCGAGAGGTCACGGCTGCGCGCTGCGTGAGCGTCCTCCCAAGCTGCGGAGACTCCTGAAGGACACAAGGGAGGCTTCCATCTCCGGTATCCCGTTTACAAACACATCTACCTGACTGAAGTTTACTTGTTTCTCTTGGGGCACTTGCCATCTGCCTTTCACCTGGAGATACCACTGAGGCCGGGTCCGATCGCTTCGCAATGCTCGTGCCCCATCTGTGAACCACAGTAACTGCTTCAGGCCCATTAGAATTTTTAAAGCCTCTGTGTGTTTACAGTTTACAAAGCCCTGGGGCTTTCTCGCTCGCTTTTGATTTTCTAAGCATCCCGGTGACGTGGGCGTGGCCTGGGACCATAGTCTGGGTTTCAAAGACTGGGAAATGAGGTTCAAAGATGAGCAATGATCTGCCCAGGGTCACTGTGGGTGACAAGAGTCTGGGTTGGGCCAGGGCTTTTTCAGCACACCCCGCTGTTGGAATTTGGGGGGGGGGGGGAATCTGCTCTGAGATGAAACTTCTCCCACGCAGAAGGCTAGCAAGGCCAGAAGTCAAAGGGGGTGGGGTGGCATAGGAAAGTTGATGGTGCCCAGCCGGGAGGGCTGCGGGCTCAGGGCCAGGTGGCTTGACTGAAGGTGGCGATCCCTCTTCACAGTGACCCAGAGAGTCGTTGGCCATCCGGACTTCTTCATAGTCACAGATTACACTAGTAGCATCAGAAATTGACTCGCTGGGTTTCTCACCCCCATCCTCTACCAGGCGCAAGAAGAAAAGGGTTAACGCTGGTTTAATTTTAAGATCAGAGAGGAGACGATTAAAATGCTCGCCCTCTGCCCCCAAGTCTCCAGGGAGGACAGCCGGCATCGGCGAGGAGGGAAAGCCTGTACTGGCCACACCCTTGGTAACATTCTTTTGTCACCGCTCTGAGCTTTAGGCATTTATTTCAGCGGCCAATTCTGAAGCATCCCTTACTTAAGTTCCTCTGCCCAGAGCCACCTCGGACCCCGCCGCTCCTTTCTTCTTTGCCCCATGCGGCTCCCAGACAATGTCTTGGCAATTAATATTGTGTGAGCAGGTAAGAAGTAGGAAGAGGAGGGGACTGCTTCTCTCCAAAGTGCCGGGAGCTGCTAATCCTATCTGCTATTGAAGAGGCGTCCTCGGGAGGGCGGGTGGCTAGCCTCTTGTAGCTTCTCTCATTCAAACCTTTCAGCCCCTCCCAGGGGTGGCCACCTTCTTCCCTGCCGACTTTAAAGCCTTGCCGAAATTCAAGCCAGCTCTGGTCCTAAAGCAAAGACAGATTGCGCATTTAAAGGGAAGGGAAGGAAGTGCCCAGCCCAAGCCCACCAGAACACCCCCTGCCAAAGGGAGTATGTGCCATGTGAAAACTCAGGGAAAAGAAAACCCAAAAGCCAAGAGGCCTGACCCGGGGACGTGGCCTGCAAACTACAGATCCTTCTGGAATGCGCGGACTGTGTTTTCTGTTTGGATAACCCTTTCTCACCTAGTTCCCACATTTTTTTTTTTTAAGTCTTCCGTTTTCTTTCTCTTCCCTCCCCTATTG
>NW_026594099.1:0-15274 GCF_907164565.1 Psammomys obesus | reverse complement strand
AATAGTCTGAGAAGAAATCTCAGGAAATATCAGTGACAAAAAAAAAAACTAGGAGAAAAGAAAATTGTGGCAAATCATAAACATGCTAAAAACCTGTCTTCCAAGGGCGAGAGAGACGGCTCAACAGTTAAGAGCACTTGCTATAGTTCCTGAGTTCAGTTCTCAGCATTCATAGCAGGGTGAATCCCAGCTCCAGGAGATCCAAAACCCTCTTTTGGCCTGGTGCACATACATACGTGCAAGCAAATACTCCCTGAGGTGGGGAAGGTATTCATGTCTGGAGGTCAATGAGCACCCTCAAATCCGATACACCAGAGATCCAGAGATCGAAGAGCACCAGAAAGGGGCAGGTGGAGAAAGCAATTTTGTTTTTGTTTTTCAAGGCAAGGTTTCTCTGTGTAACAGCGCTGGCTGATCTGGAACTCACTTTGTAGACCAGGCTGACCTCGAGCTCACAGAGATCTGCTTGCCTCTGCCTCCTGAGTGCTGGGATTAAAGGCATGTGCCACCATGCCCAGCTGAGAAAGCTTTCTTAACCTAAGTCTGAACTAGAAGCTATGGACAGAATGAGAAATTTTGCAATTCAAATGGAGTCTTAGCTGGGGATTGGTAGCACATGCCTCTGATCACAGCACTTGGGAGGCAAAGGCAGGCAAGTCTCTGTGAGTTCAAGGCCAGCCTGGCCTACAGAGTTCCAGGACAGCGAAGGCAAAAACCAAACAAATAAAAAAGTAAGTCTTGACATGAGGATGTCTGAAGAATCTATCTCTTTGCCCCATAGATGAACCCAGAAGTCAACCTACAATGCCAGTCCTTCCCCTGATAAGACCCTCAAAACTCCCCAGCCTTCAGACTTCTCCTCCCTCTCCTCTTCCTTCATGCTTCCTGTCTACTGTTTTATTGTGCTCCTAGTTTGTCTCCAGTTCACTGTCTAGATCTTATCTTCCCAGATTAGACTACTTTGTTTGTTTGTTTGTTTGTTTGTTTGTTTGTTTTGTTTGTGATGCAGGATTTCACTGTGTAGCCCTGGCCAACCTTGAACCCTTTACCTCCCAAATTTGGGGATTACAGGTATGCACCACCACTTTCCGCTTCATGCTGTTTTTCATAGGAATAGTTCTTTTAGATCTATCACTGCTCATCTTTATGGCCTTGGGCAGCAACTAGAGGCAGAGCAGGTGGCCATTTATAAAAGGGTGGGTCCTGGGGCCCAAAGCTCTCCCAGGTATAGACAGGTAACAACCACTCATACCAAAGTCCTAGAAGCCGGGGTTGAAGAAAAAGTGCATCAGGTGTTTCTTGCCCACATATCTCTGCTGGCCCTGCTAAAGGATAGTCATGTGCTGAAGAAATACCATGTGAGCACAATAAAAAAGAATTAAGCCAGATCTCATGTATCCCAGGCTGGCATCTAACTCTGTGCAACTGAGAAGGAACCTGGACTTCTGATCCTCCTGCCTCTACCTCCCAAGTACTAAGATTATTACCATGCACTACCACAGCTGGTTTATACAGAACTGAGGCTCAAACCAGGACTTTGCACACGCTAGGCAAGCACTCCACAACTAAGCCACAAACCCAAACTACCCTAAACACTTTTATAAGATGTGTGAAAGAGAGAGGGCAAGGGACAAATTCTTCCCATAGACTCTGAAATTGGGAAGGAAACCCCTAAAAGGGATTGGGAGCTAGGTGTCTGTACACTGTCTATCTAGAAAACTGAAGAGAAAAGAAACTTCCAGAAAAAAAGATATCAAATCAGTTCAGGTCACTGAAAAACAAGAATGGCCTATTTAAATCAGTTTAAAAGCAAACACTCAGAGACCCAGAAGCCAAGGCAGGTGGCAAACTTCCATGATTACAGCTTGTAGGAGGCTACTGAGGAAAGACTGCAAGTTTGAGGATATCCTGGGCTGTGTGTGTGTGTGTGTGTGTGTGTGTGTGTGTGTGTGTGTGTGAAGACCTGGTCTCAAAAAACAAATAAGTAAATAAAAAATTAACCATAGTAATAAATAAAATAGAAATAAAGAGATTCAACTTGTAGATTTGATGACAATCAGGTAGTTTTCCATGTTAAAAAATCGATATGTCAGCTGGACATTATGGCACATACCTTTAATCACAGCCTGGGAGGCAGAGGCAGGTGGATCTCTGAGTTCAAGACCAGCCTGGTCAACATAGTAAGTTCCAGGAGAGCCAGAGCTACATAGAGAAACCCTATCTCAACAAGAAAGAAAGAAAGAAAGAAAGAAAGAAAGAAAGAAAGAAAGAAAGAAAGAAAGAAAGAAAGAAAGAAAGAAAGAAAGAAAGAAAGAAAAGGGAGGGAGGGAGGAAGAAAGGGAGGAAGGAAGGAAGGGAGGAAAGAAAGGAAAAGGAAAAGAAGAAACAAAGAAAAAGAAATTGAGCCAGGCTTGGTGGCACACACCTGTAATCCTAGCCCTCTGAGAGGCAGAGGCAGGCAGATCACTGTGAGTTGGAGGCCAGCCTGGTCTACAAAATTAGTCCAGGACAACCAATGCTACACAGAGAAACCCTGTCTCAAAAAATTTTTTTAAATAAATAAAAATAAAAATGTTATGCCATTGTGAACATGTAAGTCAGGAATATAACTACATAATAGACTTTAGAACTAATGAACACTTTACAGACTCATTTTAATACTTATATTTGGTTGGTTGGTTGGTTGGTTGGTTGGTTGCTTGGTTGGTTGGTTGGTTGGTTTCTTTGTGCCGGGGATAGCACCAAGGGCTCTGTCACTGAACTACATGCCTAGCTTTTTAAAACAGATAAATTGCCTATGGCTTTTTAAATGTTAGTATATTTTTGGCACTGGGCATGAAACTCATGGCTTCACGGTATTATTTAAACACGAGCTCTACCAGTGCATCTATCCCCTTTCAGTACAGGGCTATTCAAGTTGCTAAATTGAAGATGTCAGCCTAATCCAGGCCATTTTGTAAAGATCCTGCATTTTGGTTGAATTGTGACAATTTCTGTAAGTACAGTAATTTAGTTTTTAAAACTAACATAACTTCTTTCTCTAGATTTTTGCTTTCCCTGCCCTGTGGATTCCAAGTAATGACCAGCTCATCATCTAACATTCCTTAAATGTCCATGCACTGGTTATCCCTAGCATGGCCTTCTCAATTTCCTTTCCAACTTTCTCCCTGTAACTACCCCTAGTTTGTAATCAACCAATAGGCTCCATTTTTTTTCAGAGCCCTTGCAGGTTTTAACCCAAATAAATGTGCACACTGTTGGCAAGTCACTCATTCCCTTTTCTGTCTCACTGACTTTGCAAAAGGGACCCAGTCAAGAGGCAAGGTATCCTACTCAAGATTCTATGCTTGGAGATGGGTGGTGGTGGATACCTTTAATCCCAGCACTCAGGAGTCAGAAGCAGGCAGATCTCAAGCTCGAGACCAGCCTGCTCTACAAAGAGAGTCAAGGTTATACAAAGAGACCCTGTCTTGAAAAAAATAAACAAACAAAAAAAAAAAAAAAGAAAGAAAAGAAAGAAAAAGAAAAGGGGGGAAGGGAAGAAATTATTATTTAGACTAAAACCAAAAAAAGTTTAAAGTGAAATTTTTGTGGTAATTTAGAGTGCGCTAGTTTTGAAAATACTATGTTGTAAGTAGACCAAAGATCTCAACATAAAATCAGACACACTAAACCTGTTAGAAGAAAGAGTGGGGAATAGCCTTGCACTCATTGGCACAGGAGACAACTTCCTGAACAGAACAGCAACAGCACAGGCTCTAAGATCAACAATCAATAAATGGGGCCTCATGAAACTGAAAAGTTTCTGTAAAGCAAAGGACACTGTCGTCAGAACAAAACAACAGCCTACAGATTGGGAAAGAACCTTCACCAACCCTATATTTGACAGAGGGCTGATATCCAGAATATATAAAGAATTCAAGAAGTTAAACAGCAACAAAACAAGTTATCCAATTTAAAAATTGGGTACAGGGCTAAACAGAATTCTCAATAGAGGAATATCGAATGGCAGAGAAACACTTAAAAGAAATGCTCAATGTCCTTAGTCATCAGGGAAATGAAAATCAAAACGACCCTGAGATTTCACCTTACACCCATCAGAATGGCTAAGATCAAAAACTCAGGTGCCAGCACATGCTGGAGAGGATGTAGAGAATTCCTCCATTGCTGGTGGGAATGTAAACTTGTACAACCACTTTGGAAATCAATCTGGTGCTTTCTCAGACAAATAAGAACAATCCTACTCAAGATCCAGCTATACCACTCCTAGGCATATATCCAAAATATGCTCAAGTATACAACAAGGACATTTGCTCAACCATGTTCATAGCAGCTTTATTTGTAATAGCCAGAAGCTGGAAACAACCTAAATGTCCCTCAGTTGAGGAATGGATACAGAAATTGTGGTACATTTACACAACGGAATACTACTCAGCAATCAAAAATGAGGAAATCATGAAATTTGCAGGCAAGTGGTGGGAACTAGAAAAGATAATCATGAGTGAGGTATTCTAGAAGCAGAAAGACACACATGGTATATACTCATGTATAAGTGGATATTAGACATATAATGTAGGCTAAACATACTAAAATCTGTACACCTAAAGAAGCTAAGCAAAAAGGGTAATATGTTCAATCCTCATTCAGAAAGGCAAACAGGACCGACATCAGAAGAGGGAGAAAACAAGGACAAGACAAGAGCCTACCACAGAGGGTCTCTGAAAGACTCTACCCAGCAGGGAATTAAAGCAAATGCTGAGACTCATAGCCAAACTTTGGGCAGAGTATAGGGAATCTTAAGAAAACAAGGGGGAGATAGAAAGACCTGGAAGGGTCTGGAGCTCCACAAGGAGAACAACAGAAGCAAAAAATCAGGGCCCAGGGGTCTTTTCTGAGACTGATACTTCAATCAAGGACTATTCATGGAGATAACCTAGAATCCCTGCACAGATGTAGCCAATGGCAGCTCAGTGTCCAAGTGGGTTTCCTAGTAAGGGGAACTGGGGCTGTCTCTGACATGAACTCAGGGGCTGGTTTTTTGCTCACCTCCCCCTGAAGGGGGGAACAGCCTTACCAGGCTACAGAGGAAGACTATGAAAGACAGTCCTGATGAAACCTGATAGGCTAGGGTCAGATGGAAGGGGAGGAGGTCCTCCCCTATCAATGGACTGGGGAAGGGGCATGGGAGGAGATGAGGGAGGAAGGAAGGGCAGGATTGGGAGGGGAAAAGGTGGGGGCTACAGCTGGGATACAAAGTGAATAAATTGTAGTAAATAAAAAATTATATTAAAAAAATCTCAAAAAAAAATTGGTGACCAGATGAATTATATGCCCATGGCAAAGTTTATATTTTTAAAGAATAAAAACTGAGAAAAAAGAAAGAAAAAAGAAAATACTATGTTGTTTGCAAGTTTAAAAAGAAAAAAATAAAAAGAAGATAAAGCTCAAATACTAGTTAAATATTTACATCCTTATCGATTTTGGTGCTAAGGCGCTCAGTGTATTTTGCAATAATTTTTTTATGGATTCTGCAAAGGCTGGCTCTCAGTGTTGAAGTCTGGATAAGCCTTTATGGCTTTTCTTTTGAGGACTTTAACTCTGTCTCTCTGTAGCTAAAACTCTGATTAAAATCTAGTTTAAAAAGTCATGATTTATTGGTTATTTTTTCTTTGACATTGTTAACTGGAATATAGTCTTTAATTATTTCTCCCCAGCATTATTACAATATAACTGACAAATCATAATTGTAATATGTATCTGATAGACGTGTGCACTGGAAAAGGTTAAGCTGAAGCCAGTGTGGTTGGTTTTCAGATTCTTGTTTTACTGTGTTTTGCAGAGATTTCTTTGGTTGTTTGGGTTTTTTGTTTGTTTGTTTGTTTGTTTGTTTTGTTTTGTTTTGTCTGTTTGTTTTGGGTTTTTTTTTCCCTCATGTATTGTGGGTGTTTAGACAACCTGTGGGGATCAGTTCTTTCCTTCCACCATGTGGTTCCAGGAATCAAACTTAGCTCTGAGCCGTCTTGTTGACCTGGATTAACCTTATCATTATTATTACATTTATTTATTTTATACGTATACGTGTGAGTACACATGAGCCCATACTTCATGAGTGGGGTCAGAGGACAACTTTTGAGAGCTGGTCCTTGCTTTCCACCTTGTTGAGGCAGAGGTCTTTCTTGTTTTTGCCACTTTATGGCACACTGGTTTCCATCTGGTTCTCATGTCTCTGCTTGTAAATTGCTATCACTACATCCAGGTTTTTACATGGAATGTCTGAGTTTTGCTGCAATTGCTTTGCTGTGTCCCTCTTTGGAAATCACCTCCTGGGTAGCAATGCCAGTCCTGATATTGAGTCCCTGAGGAACTCTGCAGCGGTGGCTGTCCGTGCCTTGGTAGCAGCATACACATCTCTTCTCGGTTGGACTGGATTGTCCCCGAGAGTATTCTAATGACTCAAATCCCTGCATTAGAGATGTGAAATTACACCTTGCCACATTGTTTGACTTGCTCTTTTGATTAAAAATTTGACTTTTGCTTCCTGATCTCCGCACCCATTTAAACATATACTATAGAAACAGAGGCCTTCAAGGACATTAGTTACCCCATCTTTAATTAAAAAAAAAAAAAAAACCTTTTGAGACATGGCACATTACTGTCTTACTGGTTGCCATGGCAAAACTTTACCTGACAAAAGTAACTCAAAGGAGGGAAGATTTATTTTGGCCCATGGTTTGAGGTACCGTCCATGTTGGTGACAGAAGCGTGAAGCAGTTGGTCACATTTCGTCCCTAGACAGGAAGCAAAGTACAAATGTTGGTTTCTCCTTTTTATGCAGTCTGGGATCCAAGGCCAAGCGATGGAGCCATCCACATTTCAGGCAATAACCCTACTTCAGTTAACCTAATCTAAAAACTCTGCATGCCCAGAGATTTGTCTCTACAGTGATTCCAGACCCTATAAATCATACATAATCATCAATATAAATCATATGTAAGTCATCAGTATAAATGACATAAATCAATAGAAATCATCGCACATGGTCTTGCTATATCCGGTTTGGCCTTGAACTCACAGCCATCCTCTTGCCTCCTGCTCCTGAGTGCTGGGATCATAGGCATGTGCCACACCCAGATGTCACACTTGCAAACTACCTCCTAATTCATAAAGCAGTGTGCAGGGCTCACCGATGGATCAAAGGGACTCAGTAAAGTCTGAGCTGAGGGAGGGAAGACTTCCATCAGCCATACTGGTAAGTCTGTACGTGGTCAGTACCTCGAAAAGAGTTTGAGCCATGCTCTTCCTTTACGAGGCACCAACATACCCCAGAGATCTGTCTCTTTGAATAATGTGGAGAAAGGCAATTGTTTTTTCTCCTGAGAAGGCTGTACCCCTCTCCCACTAGCGTTCTCTCTGCTGCTCCCTGCAGTCTACATAATTTCCATTGCAAACTTCACTGAGCTAGCTTTCCTCCAGCCACTAACCATGCTCCCATGTTATTTTCCTGAAGGAAACTTGAGATCAATCCAGGGAAGTGGCCCAGAGTCTCACTGGACGGATCACCAAAATATAATGTCAGTTCTTCACAAGTGTCGAAAAGACTCATGTTAAGAGGAGCTTTGGAAACCTTTAAATTCTGTAAATTGGAAAGTCTGAGTCTTTTTTTCTCCTATGAGATTTCTCTCTCTCCAGCCAACCAATCCTTTTAGTTTGGGAGATAACACATTCGCTTCATTTACGAGTCAAGGCAAAGGGTTCACACACACACACACACACACACACACACGCACGCACGCACACACGCACACACACACACACACACACACGCACACACACACACTCATCCACACACGCCACCCCACTCAGCCATTCCCTGGCCAACTCTGTGTAAATTCCATCAGGATTCTTCCAGTGGGTCTTCATGTAAATAGAGAAAAAAAAAAAAAAAACAATTCCTTCTTTTCTTCACTTTGAAATACCTGAGACGGAAGGTAATATGTGTCCCTGTATAATTTATCTCCTTTGGGAGGGGTTGGGGGTGACAAGGCGTGGGTAGTTCGCGGGCTATCACACATGCTAAGCATATACTTTGCTGCTGGTGTACATCCTGGTCCTTGCACTTTGCCTTTTACCGTGCCCAGAGCTCTCTCTGGGTCACTGTGGAAAGAATGCCTTCATTCTTTTGCTTATTAGCCCTTGATTGTTGGACATTTGGATAGTTTCCAGTCTTACTGTGACAAACCATGTCATAAGAGATAACCTTGTCTCTGACGATGCCTGCAGGTTATCTGCAAGATAAAAACCAAGAAGCGCCATTGGAAGGTCAAAGAACCTGTCTACAATCCTAGTTCAAGGCTTTAACATTTCAATCCAGGGTTGGAAGGAGAACAAAGCAAGCCACTCAGTAAACAGTTTGTGAACTGGGGCCAGCTGCTCAGTGATTTGGGGCAGGTACTGTTAGACGCTTAGAAAACTTACACACCAATCTTGTTATGATTCATCTTTTCCTAAGTAATTCATTTTTATTAGTTTTAATCTGTGATGGCAGAAAAGGAGGAAAATCCTATTTATTTTTTTATCTTTACCTTTGTGTTTTGCTTCATTGAGACAGTTTTTCTTTGGAGCTCTGGCTGTCCTGGAACTCTCGCTCTATAGCCTTGGCCTCAAACTAAGAGAGCTTGCCTGCCTTTCACTCCAGAGCGCTGTCATTAAAGCTATGTGTTCCCACACCTGAAAAAAAAAAAAAAAAAAAAAAGTTACTTCTTAGGGTTGTTCAAAGTCCACTAAAATTTACTAGAAAAAAATAAAAGAAGTTAGAATTATTCATAAATATTAATACTTCCATTATCTGTAAGCTCAGCATTTGGGAAGCAAAGGTAGGAAGATCAGGAGATGGAGGCTAGCCTGGGCTATATGGGGGAGACTGTCTTTAAAAAAAAAAACAAAAAAATTCAGGCAGGGAGAGGTAAGCAGATCTCTGGGTTGAAGGCCAGCCTGATCTACAGAGTTCCAGGATGGTCAGGGCTACACAGAGAAACCCTGTCTCGAAAAACAAACAAACAAAAAACCTGAAAGAAAGAACTTAAATATCTAAAATTATAAAATGGCTTCTTTATTAATGTGGAATGTCTATTTAAATTATTTTGAATTTTTTAGCTTTATTTAGAAGTGTGTGTGTGTGTGTGCGTGTGTGTGTGTGTGTGTGTGTGTGTGTGTGTGTGTGGCGTATGCCCTGGCATGTGTGTAAAGATCAGATGACAACTTTGTGGAGTCGGTCCTCTCCTTCCACTTTTACATGCTTCGTAGCAACGCAACTCAGGCTATCAGGCTCACACAGCAAGCCCTTTACCTGCTGAGCCATCTCACTGGCCTGCAAATTATTTTTGAATCAGTAAGGTTTTATCTTCGAGACTTCTTTTTAAAACTGTGGAAATGTAACAGTAATTGACTGAATATCAACATACCTTGGATTGGGGTAGACGAGGTTGGACAAGACGTGGATGAATTCCTGAAGATCTCTGGTGGAATAGGAAGACCGTGACTATCCAAACCAACCCACGAAGGTGCTAAACGAGGTGGTAAGATCCCGCTCGCCACGAAGCTGGAATCTCTGCTGCCACGTGTCAGTGGTTGGCCGGCCTGCCTGGGAAGAGGTTTGAACTGAGGTGGGGACACGGGAAAGAGGGTGTTAGACACCTTGCTTCTATTTCATAGTCTTATTTTAATTGAGAAATAAACATAATTTTAAAAGTTCTAGGAGAGCTAGCCCATTTTTGTTAGGCCAGCACTGGGAGGGTGCGCGGCAAGGATCCCTGTGTTACTCACTGGTCACTCCACTGGTGCGATCCAGGCCAGTGAGAGACCCTGTCTACATGGAAGTGGTCAGTGTTCCGGGGATGACACCCAGGCCTGTCCTCTGGCCTCCACATGAACATATACACATACATATTCACAAGCACATACACATGCATGGGAAGAAAGAGAGGGTGAGAGGTAGAAACAAACAAAACAGCTTTAGCTGTCCTGCCCTTGAATTCTAACCCAGAACAGTATTTTTTAAAAAAATCTTTTGAGAAGCCAGATGCAGTGGCACATGCATGTAATCCCAGCACTCAGAGAGGCAGAGGCAGGAGGATCTCTGTGAGTTCCAGGCCAGCCTGGTCTACAAAGTGAGTTCAGGACAGCCAAGGCTACACAGAGAAACCCTGTCTTGAAATAAATCAAAAACCAAAAAAAAAAAAAAAAAAAAAAAGAAAGAAAGAAAGAAAAGAAAAAGAAAAAGAAAAAAAAAAAAGAAGAGAAAAGCCTTATCTAATAAATAAATAAATAAATATTTAAAAAATAAAAAATAAAAAAAAAAGACCCAAGGAAGCAGGTGAGGGAACTCTTTTGGGGGGCTGGAGAGATGGCTCAGTTGTTGAGGGCCTGTGTTGCTGTTGCAGAAGACTGGGGTTTGATTCCCAGCACCTACGTGGCAGCTCACAACCATCTGTAACTTCAGTTCCAGAGGATCCAACAGGCCTGCAGAGGATCCAACAGGCCTGCACGTGGCACACACACATGCATACAGGTAAAAGACTTAAATGCGTAGAGTTAAAAAAAAAAGACAGGGTTTCTCTTTGTTGGATTGGTTGTCCTGGGCTTGCTTTGGAGACCTGGCTGGCCTCGAACTTACAGTGATCCCCCTGCCTCTGCCTTACTGAGTGCTGCTGAGATTACAGGTGTGTACCACTGTGCCTAGCTCAATAAATAAATCTTTAAAAAATATTTTTTTAGAGGTAAAAAGAGTTTCAAAATTAGGGGCTGGAGAGATGGTTCAACAGTTAAGAACACCTGCTGCTCTTGCAGAGAACCTAAGTATTGGAGGTTGGTCTGTTACTGGCCTTCAAGATCTGGTTACACCTGCCTACGTCATTATACCTGATTGGTTGATTAACCAGCCTGTACCTGGGCAGGGGAGACTGGGGTAAGGTTCCTGGACTTGGAGAGGACAGAAGAATCATGACACACAGATAGATGGGGAGAGAGGAGGAAGGAGGACACCACAATGGTTTAGTGTGGAGAAAAAACCCATCTGGGCTGAGGGGAAGGACTCCAATAATGGTGTGAAAAGGCTCAAATGAAGAATACAAGCAAGTACCATGGGATTATGAATGGAAGGTAGACCAGATGAGGATTAAGGTGGATGGCACTGAATCATTGGATGGAAGCTGGGAGATGGAGGGTGAGGTTATTGAGCCAGCATAGGTGAAATCTCTGCCCAGCCCAAGGTAAATAAGGCAATTATTAAATCTAACAAGTGTCTGTGTCTTATTATTTGTGATAGTGGCTTAAATAATACCGCCATGATAATCTTAGGGCTAGTAATATATATATTATATAGTATATAGTATATATTACAACACTATAATAATATATATATTATATACATATATATATATTATATAAGAGCAACACTAATTTTTTTTCTTTTTATTTACAATACCAGCTTTGGTTTCCAGTACCCACATGGTAGCTCACTCTATCCATAACTCCAGTTCCAGAGGATATGATGCCTTTTGACCTCCTTGGGCTCTAGGTATACACATGGTGCTCAAACATACACACAGGCAAAATAGTCATACACATAAAGCAAAAATAAATAAGTCACTTTTAAAAAAAGAGTTTTCAGCTGGCAGTGGTGGCACAGGACTTTACTCCCAGCACTTGAAAAGAAAAACAAAACAACAAACAAACAAAAAACCAAAGAGTTTCAAAATCAGCCACAGGTCCAATTACATGAACTTATGAATCTTACTATCAAGAAGTCAGATTTCTCTACATTTGTTTGTTTGTTTGTTTGTTTGTTTGTTTGTTTATTCTAAGTTGGGAAGAGCAGGTGTCACAGTGTGTAGGTAGAGAGGTCAGAGAAAAACTAATGGGGATCAGTTCTCTCCTTCCGTCATGTGGGTCCTGGGGATTTGACTCTGGTTATCAGACTTGGCAGCAAGTGCCGTTACCCATGGAGCTGTACCACTGGCCCAAGACAGAGATTTTTCTAGGTCACAGCATGTAGTTCCACTTGAACATGATTTAGAAATCCATAATAGAAGTTAATGGCTTAAGGAAAGGAAGAAATGAGTCAAGTCACAAACATAGGACCTCAGGTAGGCAATATTGTGTGCTTGGACAGTTTTTGCCATGCTCTGGGTATTTTAAACATCTGGCATGGTCTTTGCAAACACAAGCCAGATATGAAGAGAACAAATCCTGGCAAAGGTGGAATTCATAGCATTATTTATTTCTATCCTAAAGTCCAGCTGTCATCAGTGCTAAAGACACTGCTCCTTTGTACAGAAATAGCTGACAAGGAAGTCTTGACATTTGCTACAAGTTCTACCCGTCTATGACCTTATATACCTCATCTTTTCCACTGTCAAGGCAGAGTCTTTCCATTGTATTCCCAGAGCTGAGAGCAGCACCTGAAATGCAACAGGTGCCCAAGAAATATTTGTACAAAGGAAGGGAGGAGGGGTGTCTTTGCACCAGGTATTTGTTTTACTATAAGAAGGAAGTAGGAGGAGAGATAAAAGCAGTCTGAATATAAAGATATCTTAAAGTAAAAAGAAAGGAAAAGAAGAGAAGGGAGCTATGGACAAAGAAGACATCTTTTAGCTGTTCTGTCGTGAGATTCTCATCCAGTACGTAATTTCTTTTTCTTTTTATCGAGACAAGGATTTCTCTGTGTGTAGCCTTGGCCATCCTGGACTAACTTTGTAGACCAGGCTAGCCTTGAATTTACAGAGATCCACCTGCCTCGGGCTCCCTGAGTGCTGGGATTACAGGCGTGTGCCACCATTGCCTGGCTCAGTATGGTAGTTTTCATAAAGTCTTTTAGAGTTTAAAAGAGTTTTAAAATCAGGAACTGAAGTGATGGCTCAGTGGTTATGATCACTTACTGCTCTATCAGAGAACCTGGGTTCAGTTCCCAGAACCCACATGACAGCTTACAACCATCTGTAACTCCAATTGCAGAAGGTTTAGTGTCCTCTTCTGGCCTCCAGGGGCACTTCATGTACATGATATACATATATACACACAGGCAAACACATCAGATAAAAATAAATATGCTTAAAAGAGCTCTAAACTCAAGCCAAGGTGAGACAGATAGCACATCCCTCTCATCCTGGCCCTAGGGGAGGGCAGAAGAATCTGGAGTCCAGGGCCAGCTGGGCTTGAAGATTCTGTGTAAAACCAAGGACTGAAAAATGCAGCCTTGTAGTGGTAGAGTACTTGGCTAATGTGGGCAAGACCCTGAATCCACACAAACAAAACAAAACAAAACCCATAATAGACAGACACACACCTCGACAACAAAAAATAAGCTACCCAATTAAAAATGTTTAAAGAGGCTGGAGAGATGGCTCAGAGGTTAAGGGCACTGGCTGCTCTTCCAGAGGTCCTGAGCTCAATTCCCAGCAACCACATGGTGGCTCACAGCCATCTATAATGAGATCTGGTTCCCTCTTCTAGCGTGCAGGTTTACATGCAGACAGAACAATGTATACATAATAAATAAATAAATAAATCTTTAAAAAAATAAAAATGATTAAAGGTCTTAAATAAACATGACTCCAAAGAATGCCAACAAGCACTTTAAAATATCTTGAAGTAGGGCCAGTGAGATGGCTCCCATGGGTAAAGGTGCTTGCTACCAAGCCTGATTACCTGCGCTCAATGCCTTAGACCCACATGGTGGCAAGCAGTAGGTACTCCCAAGGCTTGTCTTCTGATCTCCACATGAATGCCACAGCACATGTGCACGGCTCCTCCCAAGCATGGGTGTGCCATGGAAATCATATATAAATCAACGATAATGTTTGTTTGTTTGTTTGTTTGTTTGTTTGTTTGAGACAGGGTCTCTCCACAAAACTCTGGTTGTCCCAGAATTCACTATGTAGATCAAGCTGGTCTCTGATTTACGGAGATTCGCCTACCTTTGCTTCCTGAGAGATGGAATAAAATGTCTGAGATACCACACCTAGTGAATAATATTTTTTTAACAGTCTGGAAGCCTTAGTCATTAATTAAATCAGTTTTCTTTCTGTTTACTATAACAATATTCAGGATATTCAACTTAATAAGGGAGCTACTGGGCATTGTGGCTATTACAGTCCAAGAACAGTCACACAAACCACTCACACAGTGATCTCAGTCCGATAGGGATGGTTTATTAAAGCATACCCCAAGCTGATCATGAACAGGGCCTCACAGAGGACTCGGGAGCCTAACGGTGCTGCTGGGTTGTTCTTGGAGTGAGATTTTAAAGGAAAAAAAACACAACCAAGCAGGAAAAATCAATTCTTTTCCAGGCACATTGTGCCTAGGTAGCCAGACAAAGCATTTTAGCTGACCTTTAAGCTGATTGGCTGGGATATAAAGTGGGACTTTCCAGTACCTTACTATTCCAATGAAAAAGGAACACAGAAGGGTATTGTGATTTAACTCAAGCAGAACAAGTATTTATCATCTTGTCTATTCTAAGCAGCAAGTACTGAATTTTGCACTAGGGAAGACAAAATGGTTGTTCTTATATCAAGCAGTAAGGTCTGGACATGTCTAAATGTTGGTGGGTCTCAACAGTGGTAACCCCAATCTTTGTTTGTTGTTTTGCTGTTGTTTTCAAGACAGGATTTCTCTGTGTAGCCTTAGCTGTCCTGGACTCACTTTGTAGACCAAGCTGGCCTCAAACTCAGAAAGATCTACCTGCCTGTGCCTTCCAGAGTGATGGGATTATAGCCATGCCCCAGCTGGCAACCCCAATCCTTGATTGGTTAGCTTTTTTTTTTTAAATTGCTATGGACCTGTGGCTAAATCATGGCAAGAAGATGTAGCAAAGGCAGCCAATTTACTTCATAGAAGCCAAGAGGCAAGAAGAGCCAGACTAGGGTAAACCTTAAAAACCAGTGCCAGCTAGGCATGGTGATACACTCCTTTGATCCCAGCATTTGAGAGGCAGAGGCAGTTGGATCTCTGAGTTCAAGGCCAGCCTAGTCTACAAAGTGAGTGTTAGGACAGCTAGAGCTACACACACAAAAAAAAAAACAAAACAACAAAAACAAAAACAAAACCCTGTCTTGCAAAAAAAAAAAAAAGCCAACAATCTGACTTCCTCCTACATGGCCCCACTCCCTGAATACCCTCTCATTTCCTAACAGCCATCTCAAGCTGGCACTGAGCCATATATATACACACACATATGTATGTATAGGTAAATATATACATATGTATGTAAATA
>NW_026594098.1:9060-9211 GCF_907164565.1 Psammomys obesus | reverse complement strand
GGAAGTTAGTATGATATGGAAAGGATAGGAGCTCTACAAGGACCAAAATTTATCTGGGCACAGGGTCTTTTCTGAGACTGACACTCAACCAAGGACCATCTATAGATATAACCTAGAACTTCTGCTCGGATGTGGCCTGTGGTAGCTCAGT
>NW_026594098.1:0-8960 GCF_907164565.1 Psammomys obesus | reverse complement strand
ACAGAGGAGGACTTTGCAGCCAGCCCTGAAGATACCTGATAAAACAGGGTCAGATGAAAGGGGAGGAGGTCCTCCCCTATCAGTGGACTTGGAAAGGGGCAGGGAGGAGACCAGGGAGGGAGTGTGGGGTTGGGGAGGGAATGAGGGAGTGGGATACAGCTGGGACACAGAGTTAACAAAATGTAACTAAAAAGAAAAATAAAAAAAAAATAAATAAAATAAAAAAAAATTCAAACATGAGTTAGTACATACATACTATAGTTTAAAACTGTCTGGATTGTTTCCATATACAGTTATCTCTCACTCAAAATATCTTACAATCCCATGGGTTAAATTATTCTCAGGTCATCATAAAAAAAAAAAAAAAAACCTGAGAAAACAGAAAGTAAAACCAATTTACAATGGGCAAATTTAAGGAGTAAGCATCTTCTATCAATTTCTCTCTTTTCAAGGTCACCCTTCCTTTCAACTTCACATTCATCCATGTGTTCTTCCTCACTGTGAGCCTGTTGATGTTTAGCACATACGATAAAGCTTTTTACATTTTAAGTCAAGCTGAAGTTTCACTGTGGAATAGTATAGATACACATTGACATTCCATTAGTGAGAAAACACGAAAAGGAAACAATAAATTACATATTTAAAACTTATTCTGATTACAAAAAAAAATGTATAGAATATGAAAGAAGCCACACTTATATCTTTTTCAATAAATTTTATTTTTTTATATTAAATGCAGTTTATTCACTTTGTATCCTACCTGTAGCCCCCTCCCTCATTCCTTCCCACTCCTACCCTCCCTCCCTCATCTCTTCCCATTCCCCTTTCCAAGTCCACTGAGAGGGGAGGTCCTCCTCCCCTTCCATCTGATCTTAGCTTATCAGGTCTCATCAGGACTGGCTACATTATCCTCCCTTGTGAACTGACAAGGCTGCTCCCCTCCTCAGGGGGGTGTCAAAGAGCCCACCACTGAGTTCATGTCAGAGAGAGTTCCTGGTTGCCTTTACTAGGGAACCCACTTGGAAACTGAGCTGCTATGGGCTACATCTGAGCAGGGGTTCTAGGTTACATCCATGAGTGTTGCTTGGTTGGATTATCAGTCTCAGACACATGTGCCCAGATATTTTGGTTCTGTTGCTCACCTTGTGGAGCTCCTGCCCTCTCCAGGTCAAACTATCTCCCCCTTCTTTCATAGGATCCCTGCATTCTGCCCAAAGTTTCTCTATGAGTCTCAGCATCTGCTTTGGTTCCCTGATGGGTAGAGTCTTTCAGAGGCCCTCTGTGGTAGGCTCCTGTCCTGTTTCTCGTTTTTTCCTTCTTCCAGTGCCCATCCCATTTGTCTTTCTGAGTGAGGATTGATCATCTGACCGAGGTACCTCCTTCTTGCTTAGCTTCTTTAGGTGTGCAAATTTTAGTATGCTAATCTTATATTATAGGTCTAGTATCCACTTATAAGTGAGTATATACCATGTGTGAATTTCTGTTTCTGAGATACCTCATTCAAGATGATCTTTTCTAGATCCCACCATTTGCCTGTAAATTTCATAATTTCGTTGTTTGTAATTTCTGAGTAGTATTCCATTGTGTAGATGTATCACAATTTCTGTATCCATTCCTCTTTTGAGGGACAACTGGGTTGTTTCTAGATTCTGGCTATTACAAATAAAGCTGGTATGAACATGGTTAAACAAATGTCCTTTTTGTGTACTTGAGCATATTTTGGATATATGCCTAGGAGTGCTATACCTAGATTTTAATGAAGCGCTATTCCTAATTGTCTGAGAAAGTACTAGATTGATTTCCAAAGTGGTTGTACAAGTTTACATTTCCACCAGCAATGAAAGAGGTTACCCCTTTCTCCAAATCCTCTCCAGCATGTATTGTCACTTGGGTTTTTTGTTGTTAGCCATTCTGATGGGAATAAGGTGAAATCTCAGCGTCGTTTTGATTTGCATCTCCCTGCTGACTAAGGATGTTGAGCATTTCTTTAAGTGTTTCTCTGCAGATAGTCCTCTACAGAGAATTCTCTGTTTATCTCTGCACCCCATTTTTAATTGTATTGCTTGATTTTTTTCTGTTTAACTTCTTGAGTTCTTTACATATACAGGATATTAGCTTTCTCTCAGATATAACATTGTTGAAGATCCTTTCCCAGTCTGTAGGCTTTCGTTTTGTTCTGATGACAGTGTCCTTTGCTTTATAGAAGCTTTTCAGTTTCATGAAGTCCCATTTATTAATTGTTGATATTATAGCTTGTGCTGTTGGTGTTCTGTGCAGGAAGTTGTCTCCTGGGTTAATGAGTTCTAGGCTTTTCTCCACTATTTTTTTTCTAACTGATTTACCACACTGATATCTTATTAGACTTTATTCATTAGATTATCTAACGTATTTAAGTCTGTCAGATAATTCCTATCTATAAGCCAATTATTTTGACTGTGTTTGGATTATGTCAAATATGGAACGTAGATGAATTTTAATATTCTGTGCTGATGATGATGCCAGGAAACTATCATTATTTCATGCTGCTTGTGAACACGTGAAGTGATAGGTGTCCTTCTGCAAAACAAATTGAAAAGTGTTTGTCAGTTGTCATTTCTTTCCTGCCCATTAACCAGAAATACCACTGGAAACTGATTGTATTTCCTTTGTAATAATAATAGGTATGTAAAACTATATAAACTGTAGGGGCACCTTTAGTGATGGCTATTTTAAAGCAACTTAAATACCAACTAAGTAATAATTTTATTAAATAAGCTATAACATGTATAAAATATTAATTTCATAATATGGTGAATTTATGTTTAGTTAACATAAAAAATCAATGAAATAGAATTGAAAAACAATTACAAAAGAGCATATATTTTTATTTGTATATAGGAATGGAAACTCAATTCACAGTTTCAACTAAATATTCATACTCATTTCATATAGCTTGTCATATGATATCTTACTTTTATTTTTTTGTTCTTAAAAACAGTTGCCTTGGGATATACAATTTAAACAGTATACATTTATTTTTTCAAAATCAATATAACAAAAATATGTTTTATAACTGGGACAGTTTATAATTCATGCTGATTACAAGGAGTATATAATTTACAGTAGGTTACAGATTGTCTGGTTTGGGAGGTACCGGTAAGCAAACATGTGAGTAGTTTGCAGCAAAATGTCTTGGTCTTCACAGTAAATGTGCTAATTCAGTTTTATTTCAACTCAGAGCAGGTAGCTTTTTCCATAAAATGAGTTGTTGCAAACTTGTTTTATTTTCAGAGATTGAATGCTTTTTGGAATATCAGGTAAGAGCTGTGTACCTGTATCCTTTTACAATCAGAAATGAATATTCTATAAAACTATATTTAGAAGGAAGAAATGGAATCTGCCACTCTACGTTTGACTCTCTAAACTGCATTCCTTGCTTGTGGAGGCTTATTTATGGGAAGGGAATTTCTCTTAGGAGATTTATTCTTTTTTTCTTTTTCTCTATTTCCAAAATGCAAGAGTGCTAACAAACCTTTAGTTTCTAATAAAATATTGGCTAGAGCAAGTTGAATCTGTCTTGACAACTGTCTCATATTACTTGACTTGGAGGAACATAGTGTTAATTAATTACAGCCTATTTAAAGAGATGACAATAAAAGTGATTTTAGGAAACTGTTTTTTGGCACTGACTTGTTTTTCTCAGAGGCAAGAATGGTAGAGGGCTCTTTGCTCCACTAACTGTGTGCTTAGCTAGATGGGGAGGTTTCTAAGTAATATCTGACAATGGCAAAAAGGCTCTGCAATGCAGCTTGCCATTCACTCTGAGACTGCTAAGCACCTGTTTCTTACTGGGATCATCTTCGTCTTCTTCTTTTCAAAGAATGTCGTGAAAGCAACTTTTCTCACTTAAGGATAATGGTTAGATAGAGTGTGAACACAATGTTGAAGTTTCCAGTGTCAAATCTCAGAATAAATTCAGAACAGTTACTCTGGATCCAGCTGAATCAAATCCTATGAAATCAGAGGCTGGGCAGAATATTCCTGTAGGTTTTGCTGTGTGTCCACTTTATTTCACGTACTATTTAACAATTTAGGGCAAATAAGGTTGTCAGAAAAAATATAAAAGAATGTTTAAATTACTTTTTTTAAATTTCAAGTCTCTGAAGAAAGAATTAGTAGAAGATATAAGAAGATGGAAAGATCTCCCATGCTCATGGCTTGGCAGGATTAACATAGTAAAAATGGCCATCTTACCAAAAGCAATCTACAGATTTAATACAATTCTCATCAAATTGCCAACACAATTCTTTACAGACCTGGAAAGAAAAATTCTCAACTTCATATGGAATAACAAGAAACCGAGAATTGCTAAAACAATCCTCTACAATAAAAGATCTTGTGGAGGTATCTCCATCCCTGATCTCAAGCTGTACTATAGAGCAACAGTTATAAAAACTGCATGGTTCTGGCATAGAAACAGAATGGTGGATCAATGGAATCGAACAGAAGACCGAGAAATAAACCCACACACTTACGGACACCTGATTTTTGACAAAGATGCCAAAACCATACAATGGAAAAAAGATAGCATCTTCAACAAATGGTGCTGGTCCAACTGGATTTCAATCCAGTGACTACTAACTAACCTATTGAACATACTGAATTTCCATAATTTTTCAATGACTAAAGTGGAAAATCCCTTTACTACTCTGTACAGCATGGAATTTGGTGGCATGTTAAAAATACTTAGAGAGAGATGGATGAATAAACAGTGCCTTTGAGGTAGAATAACTTTATTCACTCATTGAGAGAAACAATGCAACAGAGGTAAGCCTGAAAACATGCTAAGCGAAAGAAGGCAATAGCCAAAATCCACATGGTCCTTTATTCATACGATAGTTAGCTAAAAACAAATAGGAATACATAGGAAGTAGACTAGTGGGTTTTTTTGTTTGTTTGTTCTTTTTGTTTTGTTTTTGTCTTTCTGTTGTTGTGTGTGTGTGTTTTTCTTTCTTTGTTTTTTCTGTGAGTGGAAATTGGAAATGAAGGACATGGTGACTTATTTTAGTAATGATAAAAATTTTCTAAAGTTAACTGTGATGACAGTTACACATATTTATGTATGCTGTAACAATATATATATATATATATATATATTAGATGTATATAATCCTACACTGTATATGACATAATTTTAAAGAATGGAACATTTATATAAAGCTGTCTCAATAAAAATTAGTATCAAACTATTTCTATCATTGTACAAAACAGCCTATTCTGTATATCATTAAAACAAAAGACAAAACATTTAAAAAGCTAAAAATATATACAATATAATTGTAAAATATTTATGGTAATTCAAATGCAGTTTGCTTTTATTGTTAATGTCATGCATGCATAATGTTTGGATCAACTTCATCTCCGTTCCCTTTCCTCAGATTCATCCCCTATTCCCTGCCATTTTTCTCTCAACTTTATCTGTTCTCTCTCTCCCTTTTTTTTCTGAACTGACTGAGCTCTCTTAGTGCTGCTTTTCTGTGTACCGACAGAGGATGACTTCCTGAAGCATGGGCTAGTTTTCAGGAGTAACATCTCCCTCCCCTGCAGCCATCAACTGTTTATAGCATCTCAGCCAGAAGTGAGACTTCAGGAGCTAGTGCTACATTTAAATTATGCTTTTCACTCATTTCATATATGCACAGAGTGCACTGTGATTATATGTATCCTGTTACACACTCTCATCCATTTTGTATTCTGATTCTTCTTCTGTCTAATTCTCTTATACCTTTTAGTCTTATTTTCTACAGGTTTTACTCAGGTAGCCACTGTGATCGTGTGCTATATAGCAATAACCATGTCCTGAACAGAAAACAGAATGTCACACAGTTCTTCCCTATCATCCGATTTCTATAAATTTCCTGCTCTCTTCTGCAGATTTCTCTGGACCTGGGAAAGGACATATAAATGTTCTACTCAGTACTGAACAGCCAACAGTCATTTATTTTCTGTACTTTGACTTGTAACGAATCTCTTCACTAACCATCTCCTTCTGTGTTAAGAGGGTTCTTTGTGACTGCAGCGCTAACCTGAGTATAAACAAAAATATTTAGAAAACAATTTTAGAACATGTCAACTTATCAAGACATCATCATTAGATTCACTGGTAGGATTTTAGCTTCCTCAGAAGAAAGATTTGGACCAAGATTACAGTGCCAAGTACATAGTTAAAGTTTTATATCAGAAAATAGTTGGTCACTGCCAAAGAAGTCATATCACTGGACATATGGACAAATATTTCCAGGTAGACTAGGACTAAAACATTCTGGGTTCATAGTCAAACCATTTATAAATTCATGTATGTTATACTTTAACTGTTTCTTTACTGTTTGAGTAAAAATTTCATTTCAACTTAAGCATGTATTCAAGTGTTTGAAATGTTTTTTTTTTAAATTTTATTTGTTTGTGTGTTTATTTATTGTGACATGGTTTCTCTGTGTAGAGCTGGCTGACTGAAACTCACTCTGTAGAGAAGGCTGATCTTGAATTTAGAGATTTGCCTGCCTCTGCCTCCATTGTGCTGGGATTAAAGTCACTTGTTACTATACTCATCTGAGTATGGCAATGTTTTAAAAGTAGACTCTCTGTATTTCCTGTCTTTGACAAAAAAACTCCATCTTTATTCATTTTCTGTTTATGAAATACATTTGCAAAGTTGGATAAGTTTTCAATATGAATTTATATTCTGTGAGATGTTGAAAATAATTTTCTATTATTTCTATTTATCTATTATTTTCATATTTTAAATCAATTCAAGTGATTATTATAGATAAATTTTAATTTTTAACAGTTCTTTTCTTTTGTAGTTTTGTTTGGAAAAGCTTTTTGACTTCCATATTTTTCTCTAAATAATTCCTCTTTGCAATATATAACTATAGGTAATTCTCTATGTTATTACACACTCATTTTGTTAATAATCCAAAGAAGGACTTTCATATTTATCAAATATCCTTTGACATTTTTCAGGAAATGTATAATAAAACATTTTCTAGAAAGATAAATAATATGTACCTTGGGTTTTATTTAATCATTTCCTCCATTTCTTTTGTTTTTGACAGCAAAAGATTTATGTACCATTTTCTCTACAATGAAATGTTAAAACAACTCACTTAATATTAATATACATGTTCATGTTTGCTTTCTGTTTCTGTGATAAAATACTTTGACTATGAGTAACTTGGGAAGGAAAGAGCTTATTATATGTATACTTCACAGTCCCTGTTTACAAATGAGGGAAGTCAAGGCAGGAACACAAGCAGAACTTGAAGTAAAGACCATGAAGTAAGACTGCTTGTGGCTTGTTATTTAGATTCAACGCATGCTAATCTAACTGAGCCCATTATTTAATTATAGTTTCCTCTTCTTAGTTGAGGGCTCACGATGTCCTTCAACTACTGATCTCATTTCCAATTTCCATGTGGGAAGCTCTATCTATTGTTATAAATGGATCTCTTATTATCAGTCTTTATTTTGACATTAATTTTTTTAATCAGTGATCATGTGCTGTGCTATAAATTATCATTTTTTAACTGTTAAATAAAGTAGTAACTCCATTCCTCTGTAGAGGGACATATAGGATGTTTCCAGACTCTACCTATTACAAATAAAGCTGCTAGGAACATGGTTGAGCACATGTGCTTGTTGTATTACTTGAACATATTTTGGATATATGCCTAGGAGTGCTATAGTTCAATCTTGAGGTAGCACTATTCCTAATTGTCTGAGAAAGTGCCAGATTGATTTCCAAAAGGGTTGTACAAGTTTATATTCACAACAGCAATGGAGGAGGGTTCCCCTTTCTCCACATCCTCTCCAGCATTTATTGTCACTTGAGATTTTGATCTTAGCCATTCTGATGGGTGTAAGGTGAAATCTCAGGGACATTTTGATTTGCATTTCCCTGATGACTAAGGATGTTGAACATTTCTTTAAGTGTTTCTTTGCCATTCGATATTCCTCTTTTTGAGATTTCTCTGTTTTGCTCTGTAGCCCATTTTTAAAATTAGATTACTTGATTTGTTTCTGTTTGACTTCTTGAGTTCTTTATATTTTCTGAATATTAGCCCTCTGTCAGATGTAGGGTTGGTGAAAAACCTTTCCCAATCTGTAGGGTGTCATTTTGTTCTGATGACAGTGTCCTTTGCTTTACAGAAGCTTTTTAGTTTCATGAGGTCCCATTTATATTTTTTCTCCTCCTCTTTTTTAAAATTCTTTATTAATTACACTTTATTCATTTTGCATCCCCTTGTGGTTCCCTCCCTACTCCTGTCTCAATCCCTTTCTTCCTCCCCCCTCTGCATGCATGCCCCTCCTTAAGTCCGCTGATAGTGGAGGTCTTCTTTTCCTTACTTCTGAACCTAGACAATTATGTCTCATCAGGAGTGGCTGCAATGTCTTCTTGTGTGGCCTGGTAATGCTGCTTCCCCCTCAGGGGGAGGTAATTAAAAAGCAGGCCAATCAGTTCATGTCAGAGACAGTCCCTGTTCCTATTTCAATGGAACCCATTTGGATACTGAACTGCCATGGGCTACATCTGTGCAGGGGTCTTAGGTTATCTCCATGCACGGTCTTTGGTTGGAGTATCAGTCTCAGGAAAGACCCCAGTGCTCAGAATTTTTGGTTTTGTTGCTCTCCTTGTGGAATTCTTGTCCTCTCCAGATCTTACTATTTCCCACTTCTTTCATAAGATTTGCTGCACTCTTCCCAAAGTTTGGCCATAAGTCTTAACATGTGCTTTGATAGTCTGTAGGGCAAAGCCTTTCAGAGGTCCTCTGTGTCAGGCTCCTGACTTGTTCCCTCTTTTTTCCTTCTTCTGATGTCCATCTTCTTTGTGAGGTCCCATTTACTGATTGTTGCTCCAAATCAGTCAAAGATTGCATATACTCGCTTATATAGACCTACAAGATATGATAAACATAATGAAA
>NW_026594097.1:0-6000 GCF_907164565.1 Psammomys obesus | reverse complement strand
GGCACAGGGTCTTTTCTGAGACTGACACTCAACCAAGGACCATCTATAGATATAACCTAGAACTTCTGCTCGGATGTGGCCCGTGGTAGCTCAGTAACCAAGTAGTTTTCCAAAGTAAGGGGAACACGGACTATTTCTAACAGGATCTCAAGGGCAGGCTGTTTGACCCCCCCCCCCAGGGGAAGAGCAGTCTGTTAGGCCACAGAAGAGGACTTTGCAGCCAGCCCTGAAGATACCTGATAAAACAGGGTCAGATGAAAGGGGAGGAGGTCCTCCCCTATCAGTGGACTTGGAAAGGGGCAGGGAGGAGACCAGGGAGGGAGTGTGGGGTTGGGGAGGGAATGAGGGAGCGGGATACAGCTGGGACACAGAGTTAACAAAATGTAACTAAAAAGAAAAATAAAATAAAATAAAAAAAAAGAAAAAGAAAAATTAAAAATCTTACCTAAATCACCACCATTATAGAGGCACCATGGATTTTATCCGACCTCCTTTGACTATTATGTGTCAGAATGCTACAAGTTTAATAGTCATATTAATCTCATTCTGTTTCTGTTAAGATCTTCATTATTGCAGAGTGATATATGTTCATTTGTAGAATAAAGTATATATGTTCATTTGTAGAACAAAGTATCTATTGTTCTATGCCATTAGCACAATTTGAATGGAAACTTGACTCATTGAAATGACAAGGATTTAATATCAATTCCTGTTTGAGTTACTTTCTTGTGTCATAAAACATGAGAAAAATCTTGGGATAGGAAATAATTTTTTTTCAACTTACATTTCTAGTCAACAGCCCATCACTAAAGGAAGGGCAACTGGGGAGTGAAATATCTTGGTTAAGCTGGAGGCCTATTACAGGGTAGGCTTCTGGAAGGATATGGGTATGATTCTAGCTGAGACTCCTAACAGGAAGGACATCAAGATTGAAATGACCACCTCATAGCTAGTCAGGACTAATGGAAGGAGGGGATCAACAACCCACTGACAAATCCCTGCCTACAAGAAGTGTTAGGATAATGAGTGAACAAAGATAGAGGAAATGTCCAAACAATAATTGGCCCAAACTAAGACCCACCCCATGGTAGAAAGCCAGCCCCTGACACAATAATGAAATGATACTGTGATATGTTTGTAGATAGGAGCCTAAATTGACTGTTTTCTGGGAGGCTTTAGCCAACAGAATTTCGAGACAGATGTTGGAATTTGCAGCTAAGCACGGGGCAAAACTCTGGGGGTCCTGAGGTAATGTTGGAGGAAAGTTGGAAGGACCTGGAGGAACAGGAACCTCAGAAGAAGAGCAACACACAACTAACCCAGTCCTGTGGGATCTTTCAGAGACATCATCCAAGGAGCATGCATAATTTGGACATAGGAACCCTGTAGTCAAAGGGCGACTTGGTCTTCATATGAAGCACCTGAGGAGTGGAGGGGAGGGGCTGTTTCTAACATGGACTCTATTGTTTCCTTTGGAACATTTCCCTGTGGAAGGGCTGCCTTGACCTGCCTCAGGGGATGAAGATATGCTCAAACCTTATGTGACTTGATGTGCTGGGGAAAGTTAATTTGGGGGAAGGGGCTCCCTTTTATGGGGGTGAAACAGAGAGGGAAAGAGGGGAAAGGGGGCTGGGAGGAAAAGAGGGAAGGGACCTCCTTGGGATGTAAAGTAAATAAACCGAAAAAAAATAATAAAAAATTAAAAAAAAACAGACACTTAAAGAAGCTTTTCAGTTTCATGAGGAACCATTTATTAATTGTTAATCTAGAGCTTGAGCTGTTGGTATTTTGTTCAGGAATTTGTCTCCTTTGTGAATGACAGTTTATTGCATTAATTGGCCTTTTTATTATTATCCTTGAATATAATAAATGAGAAGAATGTGCAAGTTTAGATTAAAGAGGCCAACAAATGTATCATATTTCATATCCTGCTGATATTTTTCTGTACAGTTTGTAATGATGGGAGAAATTAAAAGTGGTCTACTTTAACAATTTGTGTGTGTATAGATTAAAGAATATAGTTGTTTATGCTTCATTACATGACTGACTTAATTATAGAAAAACTCTAATACTGTTTCTGTCAGGTAAATCTTCATTTACTTTTTCAGGTACTAATTTAGAAGTCTATACCACTCAGATAAGGATAAGAAATAGGAACAATTGGTGTCAGATCCAGACATATTTAATAACTTTGGACAGCTCTCTTGTCTACTTTTGGTGACAACCTTCTACTCTCAATTTCAGAGTCAGAGGTTCAAGCTTTGCAGTAACATCAAAAATAAGGATATCAAATATTGCATGCCAAACTTAGCACAGCAATATAATTGCCTCAATTCTCTCTCTCTTTTAAAAGAAGGTTACATAGAAATAAGTGATAAATTGTGTCAAATGTAGAAACTAAAGTCTTTTATACAAGAGTGGTTAAAGAGTGGGCAAAACTCACACCAAAACTAAAAACCATGTACAATTTTCAGGGTTTCCTTAAAAATATCTCACATGTTGAAATGAGACAGCCTAGTTGTTGGGGAGTAGCTCTGATGAGAACTGATAGACTAAGATCAGAAAGAAGAGGAGAACCTCCCCTATCAGTGGACTTGGGGAGGGGCATGCATGCAGAAAGGGGAGGGAGGGTGGGATTGGGAGGGAAGGAGGGAGGGGCTTATGGGGGGTACAAAATGAATAAAGTGTAATTAATAATAATAATATTTAAAAAAAACCTTCAGTGTGTTTTGGTCATCAAATAGGGAAAAATTCTAATCCAGCTTCATAGGAAAAGTACATGTGTCTTCAATCTGAAGACTAGAGGAATAGAAAGGACCAGATGTAGACAACATGTTCCAAGTTATTTTTTTTTAATTTTTTTATTAATTACACTTTATTCATTTTGTATCCCCCCATAAGCCCCTCCCTCCTCCCCTCCTGATCCCACCCTCCCTCCCCTTTCTGCATGCATGCCACTCCCCAAGTCTACTGATAGGGGAGGTTCTCCTCTTCTTTCTGATCTTAGTCTATCAGTTCTCATCAGAGCTACTCCCCAACAACTAGGCTGTCTCATTTCAACATGTGAGATATTTTTAAGGAAACCCTGAAAATTGTACATGGTTTTTAGTTTTGGTGTGAGTTTTGCCCACTCTTTAACCACTCTTGTATAAAAGACTTTAGTTTCTACATTTGACACAATTTATCACTTATTTCTATGTAACCTTCTTTTAAAAGAGAGAGAGAATTGAGGCAATTATATTGCTGTGCTAAGTTTGGCATGCAATATTTGATATCCTTATTTTTGATGTTACTGCAAAGCTTGAACCTCTGACTCTGAAATTGAGAGTAGAAGGTTGTCACCAAAAGTAGACAAGAGAGCTGTCCAAAGTTATTAAATATGTCTGGATCTGACACCAATTGTTCCTATTTCTTATCCTTATCTGAGTGGTATAGACTTCTAAATTAGTACCTGAAAAAGTAAATGAAGATTTACCTGACAGAAACAGTATTAGAGTTTTTCTATAATTAAGTCAGTCATGTAATGAAGCATAAACAACTATATTCTTTAATCTATACACACACAAATTGTTAAAGTAGACCACTTTTAATTTCTCCCATCATTACAAACTGTACAGAAAAATATCAGCAGGATATGAAATATGATACATTTGTTGGCCTCTTTAATCTAAACTTGCACATTCTTCTCATTTATTATATTCAAGGATAATAATAAAAAGGCCAATTAATGCAATAAACTGTCATTCACAAAGGAGACAAATTCCTGAACAAAATACCAACAGCTCAAGCTCTAGATTAACAATTAATAAATGGTTCCTCATGAAACTGAAAAGCTTCTTTAAGTGTCTGTTTTTTTTTAATTTTTTATTATTTTTTTTCGGTTTATTTACTTTACATCCCAAGGAGGTCCCTTCCCTCTTTTCCTCCCAGCCCCCTTTCCCCTCTTTCCCTCTCTGTTTCACCCCCATAAAAGGGAGCCCCTTCCCCCAAATTAACTTTCCCCAGCACATCAAGTCACATAAGGTTTGAGCATATCTTCATCCCCTGAGGCAGGTCAAGGCAGCCCTTCCACAGGGAAATGTTCCAAAGGAAACAATAGAGTCCATGTTAGAAACAGCCCCTCCCCTCCACTCCTCAGGTGCTTCATATGAAGACCAAGTCGCCCTTTGACTACAGGGTTCCTATGTCCAAATTATGCATGCTCCTTGGATGATGTCTCTGAAAGATCCCACAGGACTGGGTTAGTTGTGTGTTGCTCTTCTTCTGAGGTTCCTGTTCCTCCAGGTCCTTCCAACTTTCCTCCAACATTACCTCAGGACCCCCAGAGTTTTGCCCCGTGCTTAGCTGCAAATTCCAACATCTGTCTCGAAATTCTGTTGGCTAAAGCCTCCCAGAAAACAGTCAATTTAGGCTCCTATCTACAAACATATCACAGTATCATTTCATTATTGTGTCAGGGGCTGGCTTTCTACCATGGGGTGGGTCTTAGTTTGGGCCAATTATTGTTTGGACATTTCCTCTATCTTTGTTCACTCATTATCCTAACACTTCTTGTAGGCAGGGATTTGTCAGTGGGTTGTTGATCCCCTCCTTCCATTAGTCCTGACTAGCTATGAGGTGGTCATTTCAATCTTGATGTCCTTCCTGTTAGGAGTCTCAGCTAGAATCATACCCATATCCTTCCAGAAGCCTACCCTGTAATAGGCCTCCAGCTTAACCAAGATATTTCACTCCCCAGTTGCCCTTCCTTTAGTGATGGGCTGTTGACTAGAAATGTAAGTTGAAAAAAAATTATTTCCTATCCCAAGATTTTTCTCATGTTTTATGACACAAGAAAGTAACTCAAACAGGAATTGATATTAAATCCTTGTCATTTCAATGAGTCAAGTTTCCATTCAAATTGTGCTAATGGCATAGAACAATAGATACTTTGTTCTACAAATGAACATATATACTTTATTCTACAAATGAACATATATCACTCTGCAATAATGAAGATCTTAACAGAAACAGAATGAGATTAATATGACTATTAAACTTGTAGCATTCTGACACATAATAGTCAAAGGAGGTCGGATAAAATCCATGGTGCCTCTATAATGGTGGTGATTTAGGTAAGATTTTTAATTTTTCTTTTTCTTTTTTTTTATTTTATTTTATTTTTCTTTTTAGTTACATTTTGTTAACTCTGTGTCCCAGCTGTATCCCGCTCCCTCATTCCCTCCCCAACCCCACACTCCCTCCCTGGTCTCCTCCCTGCCCCTTTCCAAGTCCACTGATAGGGGAGGACCTCCTCCCCTTTCATCTGACCCTGTTTTATCAGGTATCTTCAGGGCTGGCTGCAAAGTCCTCTTCTGTGGCCTAACAGACTGCTCTTCCCCTGGGGGGGGGGGTCAAACAGCCTGCCCTTGAGATCCTGTTAGAAATAGTCCGTGTTCCCCTTACTTTGGAAAACTACTTGGTTACTGAGCTACCACGGGCCACATCCGAGCAGAAGTTCTAGGTTATATCTATAGATGGTCCTTGGTTGAGTGTCAGTCTCAGAAAAGACCCTGTGCCCAGATATATTTGGTCCTTGTAGAGCTCCTATCCTTTCCATATCATACTAACTTCCCTTCTTTCATATGATTCCCTGCACTCTGCCGAGGGTTTGGTTATGAGTCTTAGTGTCTGCTTTGAAACACTGCTAGGTAGAGTCTTTCAGATGCCTTTTGTGGTAGACTCCTGTCATAAGTTCAATGCACATCCCATTTGTCTTTCTAAATGAGGATTAATCACCTTCGCCTGTGTCCACTTTCTTGATTATCTTCTTTAGGTGTGTAGATTTCATTATGTTTATCATGTCTTGTAGGTCTATATAAGCGAGTATATACCAAGTTTGTCTTTCTCCTTCTGGGATACTTCACTCAGAATGATCTTTTCTAGATCCCACCACTTGCCTGCAAATTTCATGATTTCCTCCTTTTTGATTGCTGAGTAGTATTCCATTGTGTAAAAATA